>NC_079499.1:7463343-7763343 GCF_030052815.1 Hevea brasiliensis | reverse complement strand
CAGATACAAAACATGATTTATAAACTTTTAATTCAAATAATTTCATTTAGGAAATCTCAAAACAATTTCATAAAAACACAGTTTTATCATGCCATTCGAAACAATATTCATCTCAATAGCCAGAGGATTATAAGAAATTACAAGGCTAGCTAGCTCAATTTATGGGTACCCATTCAAATTTCTTCTTCTACTGGCACACACCTCAACAGTTCAACCAGAGAAGGAATCAAAATTCGAAACTAATTTCTCCCACCAGTCATGCTAGTGAGACATTTAAATATATGGTCATGACACTATAGTTTCAAAACTATCTTATCAATTTATCAAATATTTACTGACAATCAAATCACATATCATCAAATTTCCAATAATTTAGATCAAAAGCATAGTATATATTTCTATCATTATTTTGCAATATAAATAAACCACAAATTATTTCATGCACTTTACAAAGGAATTTTAAAGAATGTTTATGTTGTGCACAAATCTTATGCGAGTCGCCTCTGGCCTTGACTCGATGCCTCGAGTTCTTTTCCGGTATTCTTTTTAACTGAAACACACAATTTTACAATGTTTCAATATCATAACTTATAATAAATTCCATAATAATTTCACATCTATTTATTTCTAACTCTAACGTACTTAAATTAACATTCTTTGAATTTTGCATTTTGGGGTTACTATTCATGACACTATTCAAGTCAATTTGTTGACTTCTAATGTTTAATAGGTATGGGAATTTCAATTTCACCCACATACCACATTTTGGTTACCTAACTTGTTGGTTTTGGTTGTTTTTCTCAAATCTTAAGTCTTTTAGGTGAAATTCTAAAATTTCAAATTTGGTGTCTTGTATTGCACTGCTCCATTGGTCATGTTGCTGTAGTAATTTGGCTAAATTTTCTTCATAGAACTTGTTTCTTATTGTCTTAACTTTATTTTCCTTTTTGAATCACTCCATTTGGAGTTTTGTAGCCTAACTTATAGCTATTTGAACATGGCTAGCCAGATTTAGTGTTACCCAGAATTCTGGGTAAATTCTGGATTTTGGTAATTTTTGTGGGTTGATTACAGGTGATTTTTCAAATAGGTTATGGTCAAAATTTGGATTTGTTTTCTTCATGAAAGTTGTAGGGCTATGTCTGAGCTTTCTATCGGTATAAAATTCAGGTCATTTGGACCTTCCTAGACCAAGTTATGGTCATTTACGTAACTACTGTTCACTTAGTTATTTTGTACAGGTCAGTTTGCCCAATTCCAGATTTGACCTAATTGTTCACTAAGTTATGGTCACTTTCTAGGCATAATTCCTAAATGAAAAATGTGTCATTTTGTGTCTAGTTTCATTCCCAATTAGCCTCACACCAATTGGGTTGGTAAATTTTTAGTTTTAGTCCCTGAAATGGACCTAGGTCAAGCTTCCTGCAGATTGACCCTAACCTATCTGAATTGGAACTTGTTTCCAACAATTTATACACACAACAAATGGTCACAATTGACCACTACTCAACTCAAATAAGGTTAATTACATCATTTGGCTAATTCTCAAATTTTTCTCCAATTTCTTTAAAATGCTCAAACCCTAACTACACATAAAGTTTAATTTAATGCATTCAAAGTGCACATTCATGATCTCTACACCTAATGCACCTCAAATAACTATTCAAACACTTCAAACTCATTCATATCAAACCCTAACCCTAGCTGGCCAAATTTCTTTTTGTTTGATTTTACACGTTTTCTAAGTTAATTGAGCTACAAACACAATATATAAACTAAGATTTTCAAATTCAATTACTTACCTTATGGAGCAGAATTTCTATCCTTCAATTTTCCTCACTTCCTTGGTTTTAATGACATCCAAGCTTCATATCAAGGTCCACTTGCAAGATTTACTTAAGGGGGTTAGGGAAATTTGTGGCTAAACTTAAGGTTTATGAGAGCTTGAGGTGAGCTCCCATGGTGGAAATGAAAGAGCTGAGAGAGGGAAAGAGATGAGGGCGGCAACACAAAAAAAAGAAGACCCCAATTGTTTTTTTTTTCTTTTAGTGTATTTTTAAGTCTTTTAGTCTTAGTTGACTTGGTCAATATTTGTAGGAAAATTAAAATTAGTTTTGACATCATGATGATGTCATCCAAGTGATGTAAATAAACTTTTTCAATTTTTTTTTCTTTTATATTTATTTTTTCATTAGTTCTTTAATTTAATTCTTGATTCCCAAAGATTTGTTTCTCTGATTTAATTGGACAGTTAGGTCAGGAGTCAGCTCTAGGGGTGAATTGACTAAATTGCCCCTCGCTAGTTCAATCCGATTTGTAAGTTATTCGATATTTCTTCTGAATCCCTGACCTAATTATTTGATCTGCTTAACAATTCTTTTTTATGATTTTCTCTTTTCCACTGTGTTCGCAATGGTTCTAAGGACCGCAATGTCACATTTTACGGTTCAAAATTTGAGTTTAGACTGACCTCGCAGTCATTCCTGAGAAGGTCACCCATCACTGTGACTCCTGGCTCATTTAACTTCTTGTGTTCTTTTTTTCTTGTTTATACTTAACTATTTGGCAATTACTAATTATTTGTGTTCAGGGCTTATCTAAGTGTGTCTTAGACTTAGTTTTAATTCCCTTAATTGTTTGGACCGACACCGGTCACTGGAATAGTGAAATATACCAGGCTATGCAAATAGGGGTGTTACAATTCTCCCCCCCTTAAAATAAATTTTTTCTCGAAATTTTACTTGGTATCAGTCTCTAAACAGTTGTGAGTACTATCTCCTCATGTCCTCCTCTCGTTCCCAAGTAGCCTCCTGGCCCGAATGATGGTTCCACAGCACTTTCACTAATGGTATCTGCTTGTTCCGTAGCTGCTTCACCTCATAAGCCAGAATCTCTATGGGTTCCTTCTCATATGTGAGGTCTGGATTCACTTCAATCTCTTCTACTGGTAGTACATGAGATAGGTCAGATCTGTACCTCCTCAACATAGACACATGGAAGACATTATGTATCTTTTCCAACTCTAGAGGTAGTGCCAAACGGTATGCCAAAGGACCCACTCTCTCCAGAACCTCATATGGCCTAATGAAACGAGGACTTAGTTTTCCCTTTCTGTCGAATCTCATAATTCTTTTCCAAGGAAAAACCCTGAGGAATACTTTGTCACCTGCTGCATACTTAATATCCCTTTTCTTCATATCAATATAGGACTTCTGATGGTCTGATGCAGCTTTGAGTCAATCTCTAACCAATCTGATTTTCTCTTCAGTTTGCTGAATAATTTCTAGCCCAATCATCTTTCTTTCACCTACCTCATCTCAACACAACGGGGTTCTACATTTTCTGCCATATAAAGCTTCATATGGAGGCATCCCTATGCTTGATTGGTAGATGTTATTGTAAGCAAACTCAATCAAAGGCAAGTGTGTGTCCCAACTGCCCTCAAACTCAATCACACAAGCCCATAGCATGTCCTCCAAAATCTGAATTACTCTCTCAGACTGGCCATCTGTCTATGGGTGGAATGCTGTACTAAAGTTCAATCTAGTTTCTAGGGCTCTCTAAAGACTACCCCAGAATCTAGAAGTGAACCTAGAATCTCTGTCTGATACGATGGATACTGGCACTTCATGCAGTCTTACTATCTCATCAATGTACAACTTGGCTAATCTTTCTAAACTGTAGTCCATCCGGACAGAAAATAAGCAGACTTGGTCAATCTGTCAACTATAACCTATACTGCATCATGACTCTTTTGTGTCCTCGGAAGTCCCATCACAAAATCCATAGTTATTCTCTCCCATTTTCATTTCGGTACTGGTAGTGGATGCAACAAACTAGCTGGTACTTGATGCTTTGCCTTTACTTGCTGATAAGTAGGCATTTGGAAACAAATTATGCTACATTTCTTTTCATACCCATCCACTAATAGTGCTCTTTTAGCCCTCTATACATTTTTGTGCCAACAGAGTGCATAGCAAAAGGAGATTCATGTGCTTCCTTCAAAATGATTTGTCTCAATTCAACGTCATTAGGAATGCACATTCTATCCCGGTGAAGCAGTAGACCATCATGTCTCATTGAGAACTCGGGTTTCTTGCCCTGCTGGACTTCTTCCAACAGCTTTTGATACTTCTGATCCTTATGAGTAGCCATTTTGATCTGATCAATCAACACTGGCTGTACATGCCATGCAACTGTTATCTGCCCCTCATCATTAATCTCTAAGCTGGCATGCAATACTCTCAACTCATGTACCATAGACAAAAGGAGTAACCTGTAGACTTGCCATAGTCTTGCGACTTAAGGTGTCAGCCACCACATTTGCTTTCCCTGGCTGATAATCTATCAGACAATCATAGTCTTTTATCAACTCTAACCATCTCCTCTGTCTCAAATTCAACTCTTTCTGGGTGCCCAGATATTTCAAACTCTTATGATCTGTGTAGATGTAGCACTTCTCCCCATACAAATAGTGTCTCCAGGTCTTAAGAGCAAACACAATAGCTGCAAGCTCCAAGTCATATGTCGCATAATTCCTCTCATGCGGTTTTAGCTGGCGTGATGCATAGGCATTGACATTCCTCTCTTGCATCAGTACACAACCTAACCCATTGTGAGACAGTAAGGACTGGAGCCTCAATCAAACATCTCTTCAACTCATCAAAACTCTATCGGCATTTATCCGTCCACTGAAATTTCATATCTTTTCGAAGTAATTTAGTCAATGGAGATGCTAACGTGGAGAATCCTTTCACAAATCGGCGGTAGTATCCAGCTAAACCCAAAAAACTGCGAATTTCAGTGATATTTCTGGGTGGCTTCCAATTAAGGACAGCTTCTATCTTACTTGGATCTACCTTGATGCCCTCTGTCGATACTATATGCCCCAAGAATGATATTTCCTTTAGCCAAAATTCACACTACGACAATTTGGCGTACAGTTATTTCTCTCTCAAAGTCTGCAGTACAATCCACAGATGTCTATCATGCTTTTCTGCACTCCTCGAGTAGACCAATATATCATCTATGAATACCACAACAAACTGGTCGAGATATGGTCTGAAGATAGTGTTCATCAGATCCATAAAAGCAGCCGGAGCATTAGTTAACCTGAATGGCATGACCAAGAACTCATAATGGCCATAACGGGTTCTAAAGGCAGTTTTAGAAATACTCTGCTCTTGCACCTTCAACTGATAATAACCTGATCTCAGTTCAATTTTGGAGAACACAGCTGCATCCCTCAACTGATCAAACAAGTCATCAATGCGGGGCAATTGATATCTATTCTTTATTGTCACCTTATTCAACTGCCGATAATCAATACACAAGCAGAGAGTGCCATCCTTTTTCTTAACAAACAACACTGGCGCTCCTCAAGGTGACACACTAGGGCGGATAAAGCCCTTATCAAGCAGCTCTTGCAACTGCACTTTCAACTCTTTCAATTATGCAGGTGCCATTCTATATGGTATTATCAAGATTGGGTCCACACCATGTATAACATCAATCTCAAACTGCACTTCTCTTTCCGGAGGTAATCCTGGCAACTCATTAGGGAACACATCCGGAAATTCACACACAGTAGGGATGTCCCTCAGTGCTAGACTCCCCACTTGGATGTCTATCACATGTGCCAAGTATGCTTCACACCCCTTTCTGATTATCCTTCTGGCTAGTGTAGCCGAAATGATGTTTGATGGCAGTAACTGCCTCTCCCCATGTATTACCACATCACCACACAGAGGGAGACCAAAAGTGATTGTCTTCAGTCTACAATCAATCATGGCGTGATGCCTGGCTAACCAATCCATGCCCAATATGATATCATAATCTCTGAAGGGCATTTCAATCAAATTTGACAGAAAAGTATGTCCTTGGATCACCAAAGGACAATCTCTATATATTCTATTGACCCGGACCTCTTGTCCTAACGAACTAATTACTAGCACTTCAAAACCCATTTTGGCACACGGAACTGCAAGAGAACTAACTATGATAGCACTAACATACGAGTGGGTTAAACCCGGATCAAACAGTACAAATACATCTTGATCAGAGATAAAGAATGTACCGGCTACAATATCGGAAGTCTTAGCCTCTTCCAGCTGTCTCATAGTGTAAACCCTGGCTGGAGCACTCCCTTGTGCTGATTGGCTAATAGTACCCTGACTGTCAGAAGCATTGCCTCTACCTCTGCCTCTTCCTCTGCTAACCGATTGTGAACCTCTGGTAGCAGGACTCTGAATGGATCCTTCTGCAGTAGTAGGAGCTAACCCAAATCTAGGGGCACTGGTACAGTCCTTAGCGAGATGGCCTTTGCCTCCATAGTTAAAGCAAGCTCCTGTTGCCCAATAACATTCTCCCCTATGAATCTTGCCACATGTCTCACAGGGGCGGGGAGGATATGAACCCCTGGTTGACTGCTGACCAGATCTAGGGGGTCTCTGTCCAGAGAATCTGCCCCTTCTAAACCTTCTACCTCTAGCTCTGCTTGGTCCCCCAAATTTTTTCTTCTTTCAGATGTACCACTGGGACTTTGCTCTACTGATTTTTCCCCTTTATCTTTCTCTGATTTCTTAGTCTTCTCTGATTTCTCTTTTGCTGGTGTCGCTTCTAATTCAATCCTTTCTAACTCAAGTGCCTGAGAGATGAGCTCAGAGAAGTTACTGTGTCTGAATCCCATTACTTGCATCCTCAGACTGGGCTTCAAACTGGTCTCAAATCTCTTGCAGCTTTCTTTGTTGGTAGATAGGAGACTCCCAGCATAGTGGCTTAAGTGGGAGAACTCCCTTTTATACTCTGCCACAGATTTATTCCCTTTTATACTCTGCCATAGAACATGTTTTATAGAAAACCAGGGCTTGGACTTGAAGATCACGTTTTCAAAAGCTAAAAGAGGTTATTTGGGGTATCTTAATAATGCTTTTGATGAACATCAAAATTATTTCATGCGCTTTTTAAGGGCAATAAGATGATAAATCATTTTGATTGTAATGAAATGGCAGAGACTCAACAAGTTATGAATAGTCAAATACTTAAAATAAGAATTAGACAATTTAAAAATACTAAAATAACGATATTAAGGGTAAAATACAGGTCTAGAAAGATTTCACATGGTATCAAATAGATTTGGAAGAAAATGTTTAATTGGGGTGAATTGAGGTGGGATTTTAGATTGCTAGGCAAACGATGGGATTTTGACCTGAAATTTTAGTGTGGTGTCTATTTGGACCAACTAATGTCATCTTAAAGTTCGAGTCTAGGCAGGTTTGATAAGGGTTCACTAAAACAACTCTTAGAACATGTTTCATGGAAAACTAGTTCTTGGACTTAAAGATCACTGTCACACCCTATCCCTCAGTAAGATGTAACATGATCCCGTAGTACATCTAATAAATTATCGTACTTCGCCTATCGATAACCCATTAAATATACTACAAGGGATTTTAAAATAATTTTCTTACTTTTTGAAGGTTGCGAGCACTTTTGGTAGGAATTAAACACTTTTACTTGCAGTTTTAAGACTAGTTAAAATTTTTGTACATTTTTATTTTTACGCAAATTTTAGAAAATTTCGGCAGAGTGCCGTCTATATTTGGGAAAAAAGTTCTTCAAACACCTGTAAAAACACTTCCAATATTTTCAAAACAATCACAACTCTAATACACTCATTTTCATATCCTCATTCATCACAATTAATTCAATTCACTTATCAAGCCAAACTCATCATAAAATAAATCGTCCATAATTTTTCAATTTCCAGAAGAAAGTAAATAATACATTCATTAAGGTACTAAAATTATTGTTATAATTAAATTTACATTTCCATTACACACCTAAAATAACATTTCAAAAATTTTATAGATCTGCTTAAATAATTTACACACATATATTTACATGCATATTCAAAATCTAATATACAAGGGTATACCTATAATATACTCGAAGCTAATTCCAATGAGTCTTCAAGGTACAGCTGCAGGAAATCTCACTCGGCTGCTCTATCTTTACTTTCACTTGCAACAGCATATAAAGCTATCGCTGAGTGGTAAACTCAGTGGTGCACAACTATAATTTAAAATGTAATACAATATACATTGACAATAATTATACCAAAAATTTAGAATCTCGAAATTTAACTAATTTCCAAATGTCAAAATTTTCATTGCCAATAATAATAGTCACTTGTTAAAATAACCTTGATCAAATTTTTAATTTGTCAAATCATAACTGAACAATAAAAATAATTTCTGCAATTATGGAAATAAACAATTATTTTAACAAATTGTGCACAATCTCATTTAAAATCGCAATTTTTTATCAATAAAAACCTATTCTTTATCTCACTAACTATGCAAGACTAATCCGAAAGGGCCATTTTCGGGGGCAATTCTAACTCCCTATGGTCGGGGAGGTCGAATCGGGATTCTAACTCCCTATGGTCAGGGAGGTCGAATCATCGTGCATAGTACACAATACAATAATGAAACTTCCGACGGGACCATAACAATTACTTAGATCTAACCTCTAATAAGAGGAGGATCTAAGTCTGTGCACATACCATGGTATTCGAAACAAAACAAAGCTAACTCCATTGTCTCCTCAATAAATGAAGGAGCCGGGTAATAACCTAGTCAAACATCTATAGTGAGATATTAAAACAATAGCATGCATTTCTTTGTCTTTTTTGTGAGTATAAATCACAACACAATGTTAATTCAAGATCAATTCCAATATTCTATAACTTTTTATGCTCATCACAATCCAAAACAAAATTTTGTATTTTATTCATGCAAATTACCCATCACAATTCAAAACATAATTTATCCAGTCCAAAACAATATTCAATAATTGTTGAAATAATATTTCACAAAACTAAACTCATGCTTGCTATACCAATTTCAATAATCATTGAAATAAATCCCATAATTGATAAACATAGTGCATAAGAAAAAATAAAATCATTTAATTACGTAAAATATTCAAAACAAATTCAATTAAAAACTAGTTGTCCACAAACCTCTTTTGTCGACTCAATTTACTCAAACCTTCATTTCTCCTTCAAAGATCCCTTTCTAACTGAAACACATAAATTTAAAGTGCTTCAGTATCCATTTCTAATACTTAAATTCTAATAATTAATTCATATATACTTAATTCTAGCCCCAATATGCTTAAATTAACGTTCTTAGAAATTTTCATGTCGGGGTTACTATTCATGGTACTATTCAAGTCAATTTGTTGACTTTTTAATGCTTAATAGGTATGGAAATTTCAATTTCACCCACATATCACATTTTGGTTACCTAACTTGTTGGTTTTGGTTGTTTTCCTCAAATCTTAAGTCTCTTAGGTGAAATTCCAAAATTTCAGATTTGGTATCCTATTTTGTACTGTTCCATTGGTCATGTTGCTGTAGTAATTTAGCTAAGTTCTCTTCATAGAAGTTGTTCCTTATTGTCTTAACTTTATTTTCCTTTTTGAATCACTCCATTTGGAGTTTTTTAGCCTAAGTTATAGCCATTTGAACATGGCTGGCTGGATTTGGTTTTATCCAGAATTCTAGGCATTCACTGGATAATGGCAGTTTTTCTAGGTTGACTGCAGGTGGCTTTTCGAATAGGTTATGGTCAAAATTTGGGTTTGTTTTCTTCATGAATGTTGTAGGGCTATGTCTCAACTTTCTACTGATAAAATTTCAGGTCATTTGGACCTTCCTAGACCAAGTTATGGTCATTTACGTAACTACTGTTCATTTGGTCATTTTTATACATGTCAGTTTACCAATTTTGGATTTGGCCTAATTGTTCACTAAGTTATGGTCACTTTCTGGGCATTATTCCTAAATGAAAAATGTGCCATTTTGTGTCTAGTTTCATTCCCAATTGGCCTCACACCAATTGGGTTGGTAAATTTTCAGTTTTGGTCCCTGAAAGGGACCTAGGTCAAGCTGTCTAGATATTGACCTTAACCAATCCGAATTGAAACTTGGTTCTAACAATTCACACACATCACAAATGGTCACAATTGATCATTTCTCAACTCAAATAAGGTCATTTACATCAATTGACCATTTTTTACAATTTTCTCCCAAACCCTAAGTGCCAAGAACCCTAATTCACTAATTGTTACATCTCACAAAATCAAAGTATATAAACATTACCAATCAACTTATTCAAGTTCATGTATACTTTTAATTCAATCAAACTCAATCAATTCCTACCACATCTCAAGTTGGCTGAAATTCCATGGAATTCTATGCATGTTATTTTTGTTTCATTTTTTCATAATTTCTAATGTAATTCAACTACTTAATTATGAATTTAAACATAAAATTGAAAACTAACCACTAACCTCTTTTGTTGAATTTTTCCCTCTTCGAATCTCCTTTCTTTCCTCTTCTTTTTGTTGTCAATAGTTTTACCAAGCTTAAAAAATAAGGTTTAATGAAGAAATTTATGGAATTTATGATTAATTTTGGGGTTTCAAAAGCTCAAAGAGAGCTTTAATGGAAGAAAGGAAAAGCAAAATGAGAGAGAGGAGAGAATAGGTTCACGGCAAGAAGAAGAAGAAAGGGAAAAAAATGAATACGCAACAGCTTTTAGAACATGTTTTATGGAAAGCAGGGCTTGGAGTTGAAGATCACATTTTTAAAAGATCAACTTAACTTAACTAAGCCTTTATCCAAAAAATTTGTTGGGGTCGACTATATTGATTCTTTTTTGCCACTCTAAACGATTTTGGGTCACGTTTCTAGAAGCTAAAAGAGGTTATTTAGGGTATCTAAATGATGCTTTTGATGAACATTAAAGTTATTTCACGCCCTTTTGAGGGCCCTAAGATGATAGATCATTTTGATTGCAATGAAATAACGGAGACTCAATAAGTTATGAATAGTCAAATACTTAAAATAAGAATCAGACAATTTAAAAACATTGAAATAATGATATTAAAGGTAAAATCAAGGGTCTGGAAAGACTTGACAAGATTTCAAACAGGTTTGGATCCAAAGGTTTAATTGGGCCAAATTGAGATGAGATTTTAGATCACTAGGCAAACGATGGAATTTTGACTTGAAATTTAAGATGGGTCCACCTGGGATGCAGCTAATGTCATTCTAAAGTTCAAACGAATTCTGGACTGGTTTGATGAGGGTTCACCAAAAAAGCCCCAAAAACACATTTTAAGGAGAATCAGGGTTTGGACTTGAAGATCACATTTTCAGAAACTAAAATAAGTTATTTGCTATATTTTGAGGTTGCTTTTGACAAAAATAAAAGTTCTTTGATGCGGTGTTGAGCACATTAAGACAATATATCATTTTGGTAGCAATTAAACTACAATGGCTAAGCAAGCTTTAAATAGTCAAACGCATAAAATAAGAATCCGATATTTTAAAAACCCTGAAATAATGATATTAAAGGTAAATCAAGGGTTTGGAAAGATTTTACAGGTTTCAAATTGATTTGAAACCAATGGTTTAATTGGGGCGAATTGTTACGCGTTTGACTAATTAAAACTTGCTTAGCCTTTTGTCGTTTAATTGCTACCAAAATGATATATCGTCTTAATGCGCTCGACATCACATTAAAGAACATTTATTTTTGTCAAAAGCAACCCTAAAATATGGCAAATAACTTATTTTAGTTTTTGAAAACATGATCTTCAAGTTCAAACCCTGATTCTCTTTAAAATGTATTTTTGAGGCTTTTTTAGTGAACCCTTATCAAACCAGCCCGAAATTTGTTCAAACTTTAGAATGACATTAGCTGCATCCTAGACATGTTACAACTAAATGAAGAGATTCCTTTAATATTATGCAAACTAGAGCGTAATTTTCGATCAAGCTTCTTTGACTCCATGGAACATATTCCAGTACATTTGGCTTATAAAGCATGCATTGTGGGTCTAGTGCAATATCGATGGATGTATCCATTTGAGAGGTAACAATTACATTTAAAAGTTGGATATCGTCAAAATATAGCAATAACAATAATTTAATAATCATATTGGTGTAAGTACCTTAGAAAGTTAAAAAGTAATGTTAAAAATAAAGCCAAAGTAGAAGGTTCCATGTACAATGCTTACTTGGTTGAAGAAGTATCATCATTTTGCGCCTATTATTTTGAACCGCATGTCAACACAAGGCATCGGAAGGTCCCATGCAATTATGATATTGTAGGAAATTCAAAACATATGGAGAATCTTTCAATTTTCACACATTCTGGTAGGCCATTAGGCAGAGGAAAGGTTAGATATCTTACAAAAGAAGAGTACCGAGCAAAACAAATGTACATACTATTGAATTTTCCAGAGGTAAAACCATACATTGAGTACGTAATTCAACTCTTTAACAATTAAATTTATTATTTCCTACATGATTAATGACATTATAAATTGATAATTTGTCCCTTGATTAAGCCTTTTCATTCATGAGCTACACACGATATATCCAAATATCAATGATAAACAAGTTGATGAGAGATTAGAGTGTGAATTTGATATATGGTTCAATAAATATGTCTATGATCTGGCCAACAACATCTCAAGCCAGTTCTTAAAGGATCTATCAAAGGGTCCATTAAGAAATGTTCTTTCCTGCAATGGTTATTTAGGGATAAATTTTGACAACCATCTCTGAACTTATCTAGTATAACATTATAGTCCTTCAACTTAAAAATGTAATATAAAACCCCTTCAACTTTCAAATTTTGCACAGTAAAATTCCTCTAACCTCTAATTGTTGGTTTTTCAGTTAGACGCTGACCTGAATAGTTTTAGCGTGGAACTTAATCAATATTTCTCTTTTCTCTCTCAAGTTATGTATAAATTGAATCATTTTTCTCACTATAAACAGAATAATTTTTCAGGAGCAGAGAAAATAATTTTACAATTTGAATAAGAGAGGAAAGAGAAATGTTGACTAAGAGTCATGCGATTGCTCACATCGATTTTCAACCAAAATCAGTAATTGAAAGTTAGAGGGATTTTACTGTGCAAAATTTGAAAGTTTAGGGGGTTTTATGTTGCGTTTTAAAGTTTAAGAACTGTAGTGTTACAACCATATAAGTTCAGTGATAGTTATTGAAATTTACCCATTATTTAGTCAATGGTTATAAATTTCACACTAAAGGTCATAGTTCACATAAGGCAATGATGAATAGTGGGTTATGCATAAAGGGAACTACTTACAGTGTTGATGAGAGTGATTACCATGGATAGTTAATTGAAGTGCTATGATTGGAGTATCCTGGATTCCCAATCAAAAGAACTATTTTGTTTTAATGTGATTGGTTTGATCCAACACCAAATGTGGGAATAAGGGTTCATCAACAATATAAACTTATAGATATTAATTATAAACGATCTTTCAATAAGTATGAACCATATGTTCTCGCTTTCCAAGCTGCTCAAGTTAATTACACCATATATCCAAGCTTAAAGCATGATATAGATGATTGGTGGGCCGTGTTTAAAATCAAACCAAGATCTACTATTGATCTTCTTGATCAAGTGACCGTGACAACTCCTTCATCACGCAAAGAACCATTTCAAGAAGATGAAATGGACATCCCTTTGATACAGATAGAAGATGTTGATGATGCACAACAAGAATTGAATGATCCTGTGATACCCCTTACCCGTCTACAGTATAGCCGAGCAAGATATGCCACACAGTATACCGGAATACCATATTTTAATCTCAATTATTTTTATCCTTCCTTAATTTATTTCTTTATGGTTATGAAGTGCAATTTGTAAAATTTAACTCATTTAAGTCATTTATTGAAACTTTAAATTCATTTGAGGTTCCAAAAATTTTTACAGAAAATCCGGCAGAGTACCTGCTAAAAATGAATAAAACAGTTCTTCAAAACCTGTGAAAAACACTTCCAATACATTTCTAATCATTCTCAACTCCATTTATGTCAACATAATCTCAATATTTGTCAAATATTTCTCCAAAATTCTTCTATTTATCATTCATTTATTTCACATGATAATCATTTACAAATCATAAATAAATACTAAATTTTCATTTATAAACACAAATTACAAATATTTGCATTAATACCAAAATATATTACATGAGTTTCAACTATACATAATAAAATAAAAGTTTAATTACAAAATATAAACAATACAAAATACCAAAATGGGACTTAGTGTCCTACCAATGCACTGAAATCTGTGAGGTGACACGGATATTATGTAGATATGTGAACAGGCCTCACCCAGTCTGTGGTCTGCTGGGCTCTCTGTCAGTCTCTTCAAAACCTATGCGTTGCAAAAGCGACACGCTAAGCATCAAGCTTAGTGATGCCAATAATACAAGAAAATATAATATGCAAATAAAAGTAAAAATTTCTTAGTTATTGTGCTTATAAGAAATAAATAATTACTAACTTATTATTTAGTCGAAAGCTAATTACATCTTATGATATTAACTCTTTCTAGCATTTTATTAATCGTTTTCTTGATGATTTTGAGTCTTTTTTTATGGTAATTATTCTTGTTCTTTATCTTAATATTTAATTTCCTTACTTCCTTTAACAATCATTTATACTTTTCCATGCCCAAGTAACCTATACAAATTGACCGGACTTGATAAACGGGTAAACTAGCACTGGGTACCAGGTACCTAGGGCCGTTACACCATCGGTCACATTGTGTCTCTTGGTGTGTAGACAGAATGACTAATAAGCCATAAAAGCAATAAGGTACAAAGCCAAGTATAACATCATAATCAGTATAGCCATAGGCTATCATATCACAGAATGGCATGAAGCCATACGCAGTACTGCTATCAGAACCCTATTGGCATGCCAACCAATCCAAACCAATCACACTAGGCCTACTAAGGCATATTACAAAGTTATTTCTTGAATATTTGTACTTAACATGTAAGGTTACTATTTATTTAGTCATTAAAGTCAAAATATTGACTTTCTCATATATAATAGTTACATGAGATTAAATCACATATATTTACCATATTTTGGTTCCTAAAAGTATTGGCATTAGTTGCCAATCATTGCTTCTAACCAATGGAGAATAAATCAAAATTTTAGTTTTTGGGTGCTAGAGTTCACTGTTCTATTAGGCCATTCTACAGTGAGAATTTGGCCAGTGTTCTTAATCAAAGTTGTTCTTTATTGTGTCTAATTACATTTCACTTTTTGAATCACTCTATTTAGAGTTTTCTAGCTCAAGATATGCCATTTTGTGTAAGGCTGGCCGGATTGGTATCTACCCAGAAATTCTGGGCAGAATACCATTCTGTTAGATTTGGTAGTTCAACTTTAGCCAATAATTTCATTTGATTAAGTCTAGAATTGGAGTTTGTGTTCAACATAAAAGTTGTTCTAAATTGTCTAAGCTTTTCATTGATATAAATTTCAAGTCAATTAGACATTTCTACACTGAGTTATGACCAAATGAATGAACACTGTTCATTTGGTCATTTTGCCCAGGCAGAATGTAAGTTATCCGGATTTGGTCAATTTTTTAGGCATCCTAATTTTGCTTTCTGGATAGGGTTCCTTCATCAAAGTTGTGCCATTATGTGTCTAATTTCATGTCCAATTGGCCTTTCACCAATTGAACCTATGCAACCCAAGTTATAGCTGCCCAAACATGCTGGACTCACATCCAGACCTGCAGGGCACTCAAGGCAGCACACCCAACCTCAAATCCAAAGCTACCATTCACTTCAATTCCTCATTATACACAAGCCAAATGGTCACTAATTGACCATTACAACATTAATTTAAGTTCAGTTACATCAACCTCCAAAATTGAGTTTCAAAACCCTAACCCTAATTGACCAAGCATTCAATTCATGCATCTTACTCTTAATTGCTATACTAATCATATAATTTATACCAGGGACAGCTAATATGTCACTTTAAATCAAAGAATTCTCTTAACCCTAACTCATGTCAAGGATGCTAAAATTTAGAGGACAGCATGCAAGGGGTTCTCATGCATTTCACTTACAATTTCTTACTTAAATTAAACACCTAAGTATAAATTAAGAGAGAGAATAGAAATTTGGTCACTAACCTTAATTGAGAGATTTTTTTACCACTTCAATTCCTTCACTTTCTTCAAATTTCTTGGCAGCCAAACACTTTAGCTAGAGTCTAGGGCAATTTTTAATATTGGAAGTTGGGGGAAATATGGTGAGGAGAGTTAGAGAATTAAGGTAGATGAAGAGAATTTGAGGGAGTGCTTCAATGGAAGCAATTTGGCCAGCTGCACAAAAATGAAGAAGACAACAGAAATTTGGGTCAATTTTGTCTCTTTTTAATAGTTTAATAAGTGTTTTTCTAAATATGTTTGGTGGGTGATTTTAAATGACATCATTATGATGTCAAAATTCCAAATTTCCTTTAGTTTCTTTCCTTTTCTTTTCTATTAATTTTCAATTAAATTTTTAGTAATTTTTATTCACATTTTATGTCATAATAATTATTTAGTTAACTGGACAAGTTGGCCAAAAATCATCTCTGAAGACGAAATGACCAAAATGTCCTCCATTTGGCTTATCAAGCCAAAATCGTCTATACCCATCTAAAAATTTTTCTAAGCCTTTTCTTGGCATTCTAATACCATTGAAACCTCAATGACTCTTCTCTGGAGTCTCAAAAATTATTTTATGAATTTTTTTCCAGGTTTAGGGCTTCTAGCTGTGAAAACTGCAACTTCCCACTGGGTTATCCATCGCTAGGGCATCAGCTCATTTAACTTGGTTGTATTTTATTTCTAAAATTTTTTCTAAATTTTTCTTATTATTATTTGAGTTATTTATGACTCCTCACTCTAGTCTAAATATTTTTTCAGACGTTCTAGCTATCCGGACCGATACTGATCACCGAAACAGTAGAATGTACAAAATTACTACAATGACGGTGTTACAGATCCAAATGGAATACTAATTGAAATTGATAATGATGAATTTGAGGATGAAGAAGACCTTGAACTAAACTCAGAAAGTGATGAGGAAGATGATGATGAATATGATACTCATAGTGATTAAATTAAGGTATTTTATATGAATGAATATTATGTTGATAAGAAAAAATATATTGAAACTAACAAATATATGAGGGAATAATTTGTTTTAATTAGTTGTGCATTTATATAACTGCTTTATATATATATATATATATATATATATATATATATATATATATATATATATATATATATATATATATATATATTTTTTTTTTTTTTTTTTTTTTTTTTTTTATGCAGGATGCAAGGCAACGGATGCAGAGGTGTTCCATCTAGACAGTCTCAGTCAGATCAGTTACGTCAACAAGTTGATCCTGATGAGCAGGTAGACCATTTAGCACAAGATCAGCTTGATGTTCCTTCACCTTTCACTGCTCAGTCTGTGCCATGACCTGTTATGTCTACATCATTAGCTCAGCCTCATGATGGACTTCCACTTACACCACCTTCAGCTGCTTAAGTTGCTAACCCTTCTTCTCAGCCAGCAGTTGGCTCGAGCTCTAGACATGGAGGTTAGTTAGGTGGGGCAGCACCAACTGCATCTATGGATGCCCTCTCACTTACCGTGGATCGAGGAGACAAATCAAGAATGTCAATAATTCATAAGTACTACAAATTAATATTAATTTTATTTATGATTGCATATATATTTATAAATTGTTTTTGTAACCCATATTCATGTGGTATAAATTAATATAGTTTATAACCAATCATAATGACTTTGTTACCTTTCATGTGTACAAGTTATTTCCATCTGAGATATGTGCGCAAAAAATCACAAGAATATTCAAGGAAAGGCTGGATGAAGAGGGTTACTATTGGAAGACTGTCTCACAGGAGACAAAAGACTTTTATTGGGAAGAATTTAAAGTAAGTTGAGAACAAATATTATTTAAGTTGTCAAAATTAGAAAAATTAAAATTAAATAAGACACTTGATTTTCATATGTCACATGTAGGATAAATTTCAACAACTGTCCCTGAACTTATATAGTTATAACACTACAGTCCTTTAACTTTAAAATGTAACATAAAACCTCCTAAACTTTCAAATCTTGCACAGTAAAATCCCTCTGACTTTTAATTACTAATTTTTCAGTTAGAAACTGATGTAAATAGCTCCCGCATAGCGCTTAGTCAACATTTCTCTCTCATCTCTTATGCAAAGTATAAAATTATTTTCTTTACGTATGAAAAATTATTCTGTCTATAGAGAGAAAAATGATTCAATTTACATATGGCTTGAGAGAGAAAAGAGAATTACTGACTAAGCTTCGTGATGGAACTGTTCAAGTCAGCGTCTAGCTGAAAAACTGGTAATTGGAGGTTAGATGGATTTTACTATGCAAAATTTGAAAGTTGATAAGCTTTTATGTTACATTTTTAAGTTGAGGGATTATAACGTTACAACTAGATAATGTAACACCCTCCCTGTAGCAACTCCGTACATTTTACTGTTTCGGTGACCAGTGTCGGTCCAGACAGTTAAAACATCCGGAAAAATATTTAAACTAAAGTGCGGAACCAAAATTAACTCAAATATTAATAAGAAAAATTTAGGAAAAATTTTAGAAATAAAATACAACCAAGTTAAATGAGCCGGTGCCTAGCAATGGGTAACCTAGTGAGAAGTTGCGGTTCTCGCGACTAGGAGCCCTAGACCCTGGGGAAAAATTATAAAATAATTATTGGGACTCCAGAGAAGGGTTATTGAGGTTCTTATGGCATTAGAATGCCAAGGAAATGCTTAGAAAAATTTTTCAATCGGTACAGACAATTTTGGCCCGTTAAGCCAAACGGAGGGCATTTTGGTCATTTTGTCTTCAGAGATAATTTTTGGCCGACTTGTCCAGTTAAGTAAATAATTATTATGATATAAAATGTGAATAAATATTACTAAAAATTGAATTGAAAATGAGTAGAAAAGAAAAGAAAAAAAAATGAATTAAATGGGAATTTATGACATCACATGATGTCATTAGTGTGCCTTCACCCAATTACATGGTGACACATGGCATAAACTAACTTAAAAGAGGTCAAATGGGTTGGAAAATGAAGAAAATCAGACTTTTCTTTCTTTCTTCTTCCTCTTGCCGTGAACCATTAAACCATAACCACCATTAACAAATTTCTAAACCTCCATTTCCCTAGCTTTCTTCCACCAAAAGCCCTAGTTGTCTTCACAAAAAATTCACCCCACACCTTGAGGAAGCTTTGGGCAGCAAAATTTTGAAGAAAAATTAAAGTTTTGGTTGGCTTAGATTTGAGCTAAAAGAGGTTAGTGACCTAAACCTTGAATTTCACTTAAATTTCATGTTTAAGAACTATAAATGTGTGTAAATGACAAAGAAATTTGATGAAACACCATTAGTATGCTAACCCTAGATTTTGGCAGCCATGGTTAGGGTAATATGATGATGATTTTTGGAGAGCTAACATGCTAGTATGGTTGCCCTTAATGTGTATCTTATAAGTGAATTGATAAATGCAATGATAATGCATGGTTTGGAAATGTTGAGTTAGGGTTTGGGTTGAAGAATGAGACTTTGATCTTGTGATGATAGGAGTAGGTTTTAATGGTCAATTAGTGACGGTTTGGTTTGGTTTGAATAAAAAATGAAGTGATTTGGGTTGTGGGATTTGAGGTTGGAATGGCTGCCTTGTGTGACCTGCAGGTTTGGATGTGAGTCCAGCCTGTTTGGACAGCCATAACTTAAATTGTAGAGGTTCAATTGGTGTTTGGACAATTGGACATGAAACTAGACACAAAATGGCACAACTTTGGTGAAGAAACCATGCCCATAAGACCAAACTAAGTGGACCAAAACCTTGCTCCAATCCGGGTGACCTTCAAATCTGCCTGGGCAAAATGACTAAATGAACAGTATTTGGTCATTTGGCCATAACTCAATGTAGTAAGGTCCAATTGACCTGAAATTTTACCAGCAACAAGTTGAGATATAGACCAACAACTTTCATGAAGAAACCTGACCCAAATTATGACCATAACCTAGTCAAATTGCCAACCAAACTTGAGTTACCAAATCTGGCAGAAACAATTTTACCCAGAATTTTGGAATCTGTCCAATCCGGCCAGTTATGGTTTTTAGGCCATAACTTGACCTACAAAACTCCAAATGGAGTGATTCAAAAAAAGAAATTCAACTAGACAAAATAAGGAACAACTTTCATGTTTATCATTTTTCCAAATTCCCATTGCAACAGTAACTAATGGAACAGTAAACCCAAAGCTTGAAAACTGAAAATTTTGTCCAATCACATTAAGCTTAGAGATGGTATTGGCAACCAATACCAACAAGTTTAAAATACAAAATGTGGTATGTTGATGATATTTAAACTAATTTATCTATAGCCAATGCAAAAGTCAACATTTTGGTTGACCAATGAAATGAATAGTAATCATAAAAATTTAATTTCAAAGAATTACATAAATAAAAAGTGTTAAATGCTCTAGTAGGCCTAATGTGATTGGTTTGGAAAGGTTGGCATGCCAATAGGGTTCTGTTAGCAGTACTGCATATGGCTTCATGCCATTCTGTATTTCATGGCTTCCCATGCCATTCTGTGACATAATAGCCTTTGGCTATGATATTGAGTTGTTATACTCGGGTTTAATCCCCGATAATTATCACAGGTTATTAGCTGTTCTGTTGCACACTGGGAGACACAATGTGACCGATGGTGTGATGGTCCGAGGTACTTAGTACCCAGTACCAGTTTACCCGTTTATCCAGTCCAATCAACTAGTATAGGTTACTCAGGCAGTATTAATAAATCTTACCAAACTTCAATTGAATAATATTGCAATAAACATTTGAGACTTAGTTCACCTAAAAATGTAAATATACATTATGTACACATGTTTTTATTTTATTTTATTTTATTTTATTTTATTTTATATTGTCACCACTAAGCAGAATTGCTTAGCGCGTCGCTTTTGCCACGCGCAGGTACTGGAGACATAGCTGGGGAGTCCAGCAGGCCTCATACAGGGTGAGCCTTCATATATGCACTCGAGTTGAGTCACCTCACATTGCAGTGCATTTGGTAGGACATTAGGCCACTTTTGATATTTTGATATTTTGTATTTTGTAACCTTCTGTAATGTATATTATAAATTCATGTAATCAAGCTTTTGATGTAAGTATCTATGAAATATGTTCAGTAATAAATTGAGCATTTTTCATTGAGTTGACTGTGTTTTGAATTGAATTGAATTTTGAGATACTGAAGTGAATTGAGAAATTGTTGAGTATATATTGGAGGTTGATTGAGAATAATGTGATGATATTATTGGGAGTGTTTTTAACAGGTTCAGAAGAACTGTTTTTCCAATTTATAGCCGGCACTCTGCCGGATTTTCTATAAAATTTGCGAAAAATTTAGTTTTATTAGAAATTATAAATAAATGAATTAAAAGGGATTAATTGAAATTGAAACATGAATTGGTGTTCCGACACACTGAGTGGCATAATTTGCTCGGCTACACTATAGACGGGTAAGGGGTGTCACAGATAAGTTCAGAGACAGTTGTCAAAATTTATCCGTCACATGTATGAAAACCTTTTGTATTTAATATGTTGAACAAAGCTGTGTTGAGTATGAGATTGTAGTTGGGGTGAAATTATTTGATGCTGAGAAAATATTGAAGTATTTTTAACAGGTGTTTTTCTTGCCTTATATATAGGATGGTATGTCAAAAATATAAGGAAAATACTGTTCAAATTTTTCCAAACATGTTTACATACTAATAAAATGTCTTATTTTTCTTTGTATGACTATAGAAATACTATATATAGCAATAACATTCCTTATAAAGGAGGCTTGGAAGTGCAAGGCTGCAAAGCGCTATAGGGCACTCATGTGTACTGTGAGGAAAGGAAAAGAAAAGGTTGTGCACGCGCCTAATAGTACAATGTGCAAATGGAAAGAGGCATAAACTAGGCCAGATTTCAAAGCTAGGGGTGAACAGTTCACTGCTAACCGCTGTAGTGAGACAGGAGGAGTCGGTGTAGGCATTTCTCGTCATACAAGGGGCTTACTATCACACACTTCGCATTCAGAAAGTTGGTAATAATTTAATATTATTGGTTCTTTTAGTGCTTAACTATATATTAATAGGGAATATTCCAACATAATTATTAACTAAAATCATTGTATCTTTTTTAGAAATCTCAACTTGGCTGAGCACCTCTCCCCTTTAAGCTTTTTGAGGCGACCCATACTAGGAAGGGTACCTATAATCTAGTTGATGTAAGAGCACAGTCGATTAAGGTAATTTAAGTATTTTAATTGTGTTTCAATAATAGTTTATGTAGTTCTATATAAATAAAGGATTATATTCAATTGCTTGGGAAAAAAAAAGGTACATAACATTTTTTTTTTTGGATTATTCATGATACATTTCTAGCTTTTAAGGAGCAATCCTCGTCTCATCAACAAGAATGAAGCACTGACCCTCCTACAGTGGATGAGGCTGCACTATACTATCAAGCTGTAGATGGTGAAAAGAAGCGTCGAGTGTATGGAGTTGGATCTTAGGCTTCTGCTTTCTACTCTCAATCATCTCATGCATCATATTCTGCTACTTCACAGAATGTTTAGTCCAATACACTAGAGACTGAGCTTCGCTAGCTTCGCCAAACTGTTGAGACACTCCAACAAGGAAATCAATAGTTGAGGGATAGTTTGGCTGCTATGGAGCAAAGAGACCATATGCATGAGTAAAAAATGCAACGAATGTAGGATATCGTGTTACAGGTGCTTCAAGGGACTCATTCTTCTTCCCGAGCTTCAGATCCTCTGACTACTTATGATGCAGGTGATCATGCACATGGTGATGGTGATCATGCAGCTGGTGATGGTAGTGATGACTTGTAGATTTTATTTTTATTGTTGTCTATGTTGAGATAAACACATTTAAACTTTGATTGTTTATGTGGATTTTACATACATCGGTTATTTTTAATTAATACATTCATTTAGATGTTAAAATAGATTGGTAGATCAATTTATATGCATAAATAGTATTATTTGGTATTTTTTGTTAATTCTATTTGGCTGTGTTTAATTACAGGAATACAACAATAAATAATTTTATAATAAAGATTTAATTTTAAAGCATTCTAAAATGGATTACAATAAGAATTTCTATTTCTAAATAAAAACAGACAAGTAATTGGTTTCAAAATTGAGGTTCACATTTTTGTCATAAAGTGGATTAGAAACGGCAATTCTGTTTCAAATTAAAAACGGAAAAGTATCGGTTTTAAAATTAATTTTTCTTCTTATAAATATATTATTTTTTTTTGAAATGGATTGGAAATGGAACTTCATTTCTATGTAGTAAAAAATACATTCCATTCTTATTTTGATGTGTAAATGACTTTTGAAACGGATAGTTATCTATTTTTTATTGGAAACGACATTATAAACAGATACTTTTCGGTTTCAAATTAGAAACGGATATTTCTGTTTTTAATTCGTTTCTAATTTTGAAACAGACATCTATATTCATTTCTACTTGCAATAACAACTAGCTGTTTTGAAACGGATTATATTCATTTATAATTTGAATTAGAAATGGATTTTTCATATTTAGAAACGAAAAAATCCGCTTCAAATGACCTTCTTTCTTGTGGTGTAAATAAAAAATTAAGTCTTTTTTTTTTTTAAATAACTTTCCCTTTCAAAAAAAAAAATTTAGACTTTCATAATTATATTAAAATATAACATTTATATATAACACATAAATATATACTAATTTAACTTTATATATAATTTATAAAAAATACTTTTATAAATTATATATAAATTACTTTTCGCAAAACAACTTAATCAATAGCATACACATGGGAATTAGAATTTTTTTTTTTTAATCGAAAGAGAATTAGGTAATTGAGTACCCAGAAAGGTTGGAACTAGAAAACTAGAAAACTCTATACAAAGATAGCAGGCAAAAACTTTTTTTAAAATAAAGATATGGATAATCATAAATTAACATTAGGAGGACTTCTAATTGAAACTAAAATTAAAGGTTTATATTGTCATGTTTAAAAAGTAGCTAAAACTTTAAGAATATTCAAGTTACAATTTTAAATAGAAAAATTTACAATTTGCTTTCTAAATTTTATTTTATATTACATTTAATTCCTAAATTTTACAAACTTAATTATTTAGTATTTGAATTTTACACTATATGCATTTTAGTCACTGAATTTTTAAAACTTAATTATTTAGTTTTTAAATTTTGCATTATATCACAATTTAATCTCTTAATTTTAATATATAGAATAATTTAATTTTGATAAATATTAAAATTATAAGATTAAATTGTTCTATATATTAAAATTAAAAAAATTAAATAATTCATTTCATAAAAATTAAGAACTAAAGTGTAATATAAATAAATTAAAAAAATTAAATAATAAAATTTTTAGTATCCAATGACTAAAGTTTAATATAAAATAAAAATCAAGAATCAAATTATAAATTCCTCTTTTAAATAACAATAAAGAGCAGTTCTGGACAAAGCTTTTGCTTTACGCCCAGACATGGATCCATTTATTGCGGACAATATTGGTTTTTTTTTTTTTAATAGGTCAAGGAAAATAAATGCATTCGGATCATTTACCTAAAAGTAATTGAATTATCAATAACTGAAGTCTGCGGAAGCCTTTAATTAATTAAAAATAGGGGTGAACATATTAAATTTGAATCAAAATAATTAAATTAAATTAATTTAATTTAATAATTTAATTTAATTTATAAAATAAATTAATTCAATTTAATTTTAATTTTTAAGATTTTCAGTTAATTTAACTCAGATTGATTTGATTTTTAAATTAATAATTTCTATAAAATTGAATAAAATTAAATTAATAAATTAACATTAAATATTTTATAATTTAAATTTTGTTTATATATGTCTACTCAATGGTTGAGTGGTATTTTTTGTAGTTGAGGGTTTTGAGTTCAAGCCCCACGTATCGCCTTTTTTCTTTTTTCATTTTTATTGAAGATTAAATCCTAACTATTCATCTATAAAGAATTCATCTCAACCGTCCATTCCTATACCATATATTCTCAAAAACCCTATTTCTCTTCATTTCTTATCTTATTGTCGCCGCCCCAATCCGCTCTCTCACATTCTTTTTATTTCATCTCTTCTTCCCTTCATCTTGTTCTTCATTTTTTCTCCTTCATCTCATTTCTTCGTATCGTTCCAAGTCCAACCTAGTCGATTCTTCATTTCTATCAAGCTTTGCATGTTCATGCTCATCAGATGAGTGGCTGCTCAAACATTGAGAGGTTGGGCTCAAGGACATGGATGCTCACAATCGATTGTCAACAACTGGCACCGGAACATCTCCTCTATTTTTCAATTCATTTGCTACAATTTTGTAATATTGTGATTTATAGTTAAAATGTAAATTTGTTTTTCAATTTGTGTTAATGAAATTTTTTGTTGTCAAGATCAATATTGTGTTTATGGAATTTGTAATTTTTTCTTATGATTTTTTTATCTAGAGCATAGAAGAAAGAGAGATATTTGAAAATCAATTATTTGAATCGAATCAAATCAATTTATTTTGATTTAATTCAGTTTGATTTATTACATATTTCAGTTTGATAAGGGTTTTAATTTTTATAAAAAATTTAATTTTTGATTTATGAGAACCAATTGATAAGGGTTTTAATGTTCGATTCTAATTAAAAAATAAAAAATAAAAAGACTTAAAAAAAAACTTCAATTTACCTTTGGATAAATTTTAGGAGAGGAAGGAAAATAAAAGAAGGAAAATATTTTTTATTTTTCATTCTTTATTTTCTCTTCTTGTGTTTGGATGAGTGGAAAATAAAAGAGGAAAAGTAAAAGAGTTGGCATTAAAATCTAGTTTTTTTCTTTGATTTCTTAGTTTCTCTCCAATTTGGAGAGAAAATAACTAAAGGAAAATAAAATTTATTTTCCTTCCCTCCTTTATTTTCCTTCTCTTATCCAAACAATGAAAAAGTCTTTTTAAAGTTATTTTCCCCTACTTATTTTCCTTCCTCTCCCTTTTCCACCTATCCAAACAAAGTGTAAGGGTGAGATGGGATGACAGGGGTTTCTTTTCCTTTAATCAATGATATGGAGTTCGAGTTAGGGGTCTCTTCTTTCACAAGTTTGAGCTGGGTATGAAGCACCCTTTGTGAGCCTGCCTAACGTGAATTCAGATTAGTTGATTAAAAAAAAAACTTCAATTTGTCTTTTTAAGAGGGATAAACTAATTAATATTTCTTTTAATGCTTTTACCGCATGGGTTTGTTTTCTTTTCATGGTGGAGCATTCTTCTTAAGCATTTTGACAGGTGTGAGTAGCCACATGAGGGATAAGCTTGGGGGATCCAGTACTTTGAAGGCAAAATAGCCGGGTTCATCATACTTTTGTGAGCTCCGATATCTAAGAAGCCAATGACACTAATGGGCCGCTCATATTTGCTGGGAAGAATATGGAGCGGGACTAGAGGAATTGGAATAGTGTCTGGGCCAGAATATGGAGCGGGACTAGAGGAATTGAAATAGTGTCTGGGCCATAAGTTGGTTGGGAGGATTGGATATGTTGGGCTAGATAAGACGGGTAATGAACTTCAGTGTCTGAGCTTGATTCTCCCGATGAGAAAGAAATATTGTTAAAAAAAATAATTTATAAAAAATAATTTTATTATTTTAATGTTCTTATTACTAAATTGCTTCTCATTAATATTGTCGCATGTCACTTAAGATTGCCAAACTTTAACATTCTCTTTTTCTTTTATTTAATTCTCTTTTTATTTTATTTAATAATTAATAATATATATTTTTTAATCTTTAGTTTAACTAAATTAATAGAATTGTAATAGAAATAACTTTTTATTTGTATTTTTATTTTAACGAATTTCTAGCTTATAATTATATTTTCATGCTGTTAAAAATTTTAATAATATTATAAATAATATAAAATTTAAGGGTAGATTTATTCATCAATAAGTTTGTCGTCTTATTCATGTATTTATATATATTATAAATATATATTTTTTGTTAATAAATCTAATTAAATACATTTAATTAAAATAAAATTGTCATTCAAATACATATTGACAAAAAAATATAAAATTTAACTATTAAATTATCAAAATTTGAAAATACCGACAATATTAAAATAATTATCCCTTATTCTAAAAACATGTATCTTAATTAATGCCTGTAATATTCTAATAAAACAATACTTTTAATTGGTCATTATACTATAATGTTAAAAAAAATCATTTATGTTTTAAATTTTAATTTGTTAATTTGACTTCTTATTCTTATATTTTAGATTAAAAAAAAAAACCTTAAACAACTCCACCACATAGTAAATTTTTTAAAGCAATTAATTCGCTGGTCGTGTTACTCACATTTGGATGCTCATCTACCTACCTTTAATTAATATCATAATAAGAACATTATTCATTAAAAAAAATGCAGTTATGAAAAGCTTGAGTTCAAATGAATGATTTTAATTGTCACGACCTAATTACAGTCATCACGAGCATTAGGGAATAAATCAGTTTTAAATTACTGGTACTCGTAATAGGCATAAGATCGTAAACTTTGACTTTCTAAAGGTGCACTAAACTGATTTGGAACTTTTTTAAAGTCAAAGAGAGGTTCTTTCTTCTACTAAGAGTTAAACTCATCAGAAAGAATCTTAATGTTTAAGTATATTATGCTGAAATTTATTTTCCATTCTTATCTTAATTTACTTTTTTCTTTTCACTCCATTTTGCTTGAAGAAGACAAAGCTCTTTCTTCACTCTTTGTAAGACTAGCAAGAGCCATTGGACTTCCTCTTACTCAACCAAAAGGTTTATTTAGAATTATTTTCCTGGGAAGATCATACTCATGGACTTATTTCTCTTATAGCTATTTAGAATTTTGATACATCAACTTTGGAAGTGTTCTCTTAAATGAATGATATTACATAACCTTGTTATTTACTTATGCAGCATCCTATTAACCACACTAAATTCACTTTGCTTTCCTCTTTCTTCCTCATTTCTTCTTTAAGTCTACCCTTAGCATTTAAAATACATAAGAGGGCATTTGCTAACCCCAGTAGACTTTCATTACATATTTCTTATTTAATATGATTAGTCGAACACTACCTCCTTTATTAATTCATTCATTATCATATCCTTTTATGAGTCATATTATTTAAGCAACACAAATTTTTGTAAAGTTAAGGAGATACCTTAAGAACTTGTTCTTTATCTTTTGTCTTTGTCATTTTTCTACCAACTTTTGTGTGCAATTAGGGAACTCAATGTTCCCTTCTTACACTTACTTATTAACATGCTTACAAGATCATGTTTTAGACTTCATGTATTTATTATGCTCTTCCATTTAGTTCTAGGGAAAACAGTTCACTTACGCATGTAACCATTTAATCCTACTGGCAAACACATTCACATCCTAACATACATTAGATTCACATGCCCACATTAACCGTATATACAGATATACATCCACTAGGCTATCTCACACCTTGACTTCACATAATTACAATATAGGAGACATAGACATACTTACCTACCATTATACAATAAGGACATAAGCATAAATTTCATAAACCACTTCTAGGAGTCTACCATTATTACATAAGCTATCTTTATAACATGTCAAAGCCTTCCTACAAATTATTCATCTACTACCTACAAAACCCGTGTTGGTTTTTTTGGGGGAGGGGTGTTAGCTGGGAGGCTTAGTAAGCATAAACCACTTAGAAAAATTATATTTTCCTTTTATCACATACACATGGGTTTAACATTCACATGAATGCAACAATTATCGAACAATAGCAAACATGGTAGTCATGTCACTAGTGACTCCCTATAAACCAATGTGTCCAGCTCATATAGAAACTCCTTGGAACTTCTCTTTCTATAACCAACATGCCTGGCTCCTATAGAAGGTCCTGAAGACTTCCTTTTTGAACATGGCATGTGTCATGTACCAGGGATCCGGTAGGGTCCTTACCTGGCCTTTTGGATACAAAACATACATAGCATAGCATCACATGATCTCATACATTGTTTGGGAGTGACATCTATGATTTTTTTCATATCATAAGCAATTCTCAATGCAACAAAACACATGTTTCTAGTGCACTGCATCCTAATATAAATGTATTTCATTATGTATGGTTATGCCCAAAGCAATACTTAACTAATTAAGTAAATAACAGCATTTACAAGATTTAATTATGTAGTTTACACTTGCCTCTTGTAGAACTTATCAGTTATCCTTACCCCTTTGTGCGAAGGAGTATTAAAGTAGCTAAAACATTTGCATGTGAAAATTTCAATCAAACATTAGAGTTTACGTCACACCTTACCCCTCTGCAAGGCATAACATGATCCCGTAAAATACCTAATGAACTACCGTACTTCACATACCGATAACTCATTAAGTACCCTACAAGGGATTTTAAAACAATTTTCTTATTTTTATTAAGTGGTGAGCATTTTCTAATAGGTATTTAAAACATTTAATTCAAGTTGAAAACTAGTTAAAATTTTTGGCCCATTTTATTTTTCCGCAAATTTTATAAAAATTTTGACAGAGTTCTGTCTGTATTTTGAGAAACCAGTTCTTCAAATACCTGTAAAAAGCACTTCTAAAAATGTTTTCTCAACATCTACTTAAATTTCACAATCAAACTCAATCCATTTCAACAACTCCATAATCATTTCAATCAATTTCTCAAGTTCAAAATTCAATAATCCTCAAATTAGTAGCAATACATTTCATTCAAATTAAATAAAATAGTTTCACTCATATTTCATTAGAGACAAAACAGTTTATATACATTCTTACAAAATTTACATCAATAGAAATACAAACTAAACTTTATTACAAACTTCATACAAATTTTGTACAAGCTGCTCAAGACCCATTTACATGTCCATACTTTTATATGCAATACATACATCAAAAGAAATATTTATAATTAGGGTATAAATTATACCCGATAACTTCAAGCTGAATGATCCTTAATCCTTAGCAGCTCAGTCTGCTGCTCCTCTAGTCTCTGTATCTGCGACAGCCATAGAAGCTATCGCTGAGTACTAGGACTCAGTGGTGCACAAACTATTAATTTAAAACTTAATACAAATTATGCTTAATAATTCATAACAAATAGAATTTTAAAATTTCTAAATTCTTCAAAATCCATGACCTTCAGAAATCAACATTTTCATTCATGCAAATTATTCATTTGAATAACATTTTGATCAAATAGTAACTATTTAGTTACATTTCTTTTAAATTCCGAAACAATACAAAAATTTTTGAATCACTGACAAATTATTTATTTCAATCACAATTTATCAAATCATGCATAATTTAAAGGGCGTTGCCAACAATACACACAGTCGAACCCATGACCCAAAATTCAAATAGATGCCGTGTTGTACACCACGACATTTCACATTCTCCCAATAACTGAGGCTAAAAGGGAGAAACAAAGACTATCTAGTATATATGAGTACTCATTCACATCATTCCCCAACTGGCAAGCCAGAGAGGAAGAAACTCGCCCCATCAAGTGGAGGAGTTATCTCACTAGACAAGCTAATGAGAATTCACAACATATTTTCTCATGTCAACTGTGGTTTCAAATCATATTCAAAATAATTTCTATTTACAAAGTGTTTACAAATCATTAACATATTTAATCATCATAAATTCATGCTCAAGGTTGGCAACACATCAAACTTAAATTTTACAATCCTCAAAACAATGCAATAAATCCTTAAATGCATAAGAAAATTTATATTCAAATTATACAATTTCATTCAATAAGTTAAAATTCTCAATACAACAAAAATCATAAATCATACAATAAATTTATTTCAAATCAATTTGGAATTTAAAAAAATAACAAAAGAGTTAGTTGTGCACAAACCTCAAGCGAGCCGCCTCTTGGCCTTGACTCGATTCCTCAAGTTCCTTCCCGGTATTCTTTTCAACTAAAACACACAATTTCACAACGTTTCAGTACTAGAACTTAACATAAATCCAAAATAAATTTAGTTTCATTTTTACCTAGCTCTAACGTGCTAAACTCGACGTTCTTGAAATTTTGTGTTTCGGGTTACTATTCACTACACTATTCAAGTCAAATTATTGACTTTCTAAGACTTAATAGGTATGGGAACTCCAACTTCACCCACATACCACATTTTGGTCACTAAACTTGTTGGTTTTGGTCATTTTCTCAAAACTTAGGTCTTTTAGGCAAAATTGCCAAATTTTCAATTTTGGTGTCCCTAATTATACTGTTTCATTGGTCAGTTTACTGTTGGAATTTGGCAAAGCTTTCTTCATAGAAAATGTTCCTTATTGTCTTAAGTTTATTCTCCTTTTTGAATCACCCCAATTGGAGTTTTGTAGCTCAAGTTATAAGCAAATTACGTTTACTGTTCATGCTGCAGAATTTGGTTCTGCAGATTTGTTGATCCAACTTCATTCAGTAATTTGATCAAGTTAAGTCCATAATTTGGTCTAATTTTGTTCATATGAAATGTTCTACTATGTCTTAGGTTTCCATCGGTTCAAGAATCACCTAAATCGGAGCTTTCTAGAGAGAGTTATAGCCATTGAAACTTTACTGTTCAAATGGCAAATCTGCAGTCTGCAGATTCAGTGACCTAACTTTGCTCAGTAATTTGATTTGGTTAATGGCATAATTTGGGTTTGTGTTCTTCATAAAAGTTTTAGATCTATATCTCATCTAATCACTGGTAAAATTTTAGGTCATTTTGACCTGCCTAGCTGGAGTTATGACCAAATGAACAAACACTGTTCATTTGGTCAGTTTGTGCAGGACAGCCTGCGATTTTCTAACTTCGGTCACTTTGTTCACTAGGTTTTAGTCACTTTTTGGGCAGGCTTCCTAAATGAAAATTGTGTCATTTAGTGCCTATTTTCATCCCCAATTGGTCCCATATCCATTGGATTTGTAAAGTTTTATTTTTAGTCCCTCAAAGGGAATTTTGGTCATGCTGCCAGCACATGACCTTATCCAATCCGAATTGGCTTTTAATTCCAACACTTCTAACACACCTCATTTGGTCACAAATGACCATTTTTCACTTCACATTAGGTCAAATATATCATTTACCAATTTCTCCAAAATTTTTGCCTCAAAACCCTAGGTCTCAAACCCTAACCACTCTAATCCATTGCAATTAACTAATTCAAAGCATATAAACACAATCTTTCAACTCATTCAAGCATTTTAACATGTTTAACTCAATCAAACTCATGCAAATCACTCTCCCCTCCCTGCTGGACGAATTTCAGTTTAGTCCCTCACACATATATTTTTTTTATTTTAAGTTTATTTCTATGCTCTTGATGCTTTACATACACTAATTAAACTAAAAACTTGAAGTTTGCATTACTTACCTTGTTAGGTGTCTTTGAACTTTCACTTCCTCTCAATTTTCTTCAATTCTTTGATGACCAATCTTCCTCTCAAGTGATTAAATCAAGTTTTTGTGAAGCAAGTATGGGAGGATTTGGGGTTTAATGATGGTTTCAAAGCTTGAAGCAAGCTTTAATGGAGGTTTACAATGGTGAGGGAGAGAGAAACGTAAATGGTGAGGAAGATGAGGCTTTTTACTTTTTTTTTTTTTTTCTTTTCTTTTCTTTTGTTTTTATCCTTATGAAAGACTCAAAAATCCATTTAATTAATTTATTAATTATATGACTTATGGCATCATGCATGATATCATGCATGATGTCATCTTTCTACACCTTTTTAACCTTTTCATTTTCTCTTTTTTTTTTTTTCTATTAGTTCTTTAATTTAATTCTCGATTCTGAAATTTTCTTTTCTCCGATTTTATTTGACAGTTAGGTTAGGAGTCAGCTCTCAGGGTCAATTGACCAAATTGCCCTTCGCTGGTTCATCCCGGTTTGCAATTAATTCCATATTTCTTTCTGCTCCCTGACCTAATTATTTGACTGGCTTAACAGTTATTTTTCGTGATTTTCTCTTTTCCACTGTGTTTATAAGGGTCCTAAGGACCGCGGCGTCACATTTTATGATTCGAAATTTGAGTTTAAATCGAATTCGTAGTCATTCCCGAGACGATCACCCATCGCTGTGACTCTCGGCTCGTTTAGCTTCTTATGTTCTGTTTTTCTTATTTATACTTAACTAATTGGAAATTACTAATTATTTGTGTTTATGGCTTATCTAGTTGTCTTAAGTATGGTTCTAATCCCCTTAGTTGTCCGGACCGACTCCGGTCACCGAAATAGTAAAATATACCAGGCTATACAAATAGGGGTGTTACAATTCTCCCCCTCTTAAAATAATTTCGTCCTCGAAATTGTGTTCACTATCTGTCCTCAAATAGTCATGCATATTGTTTTCTCGTGTTTTTCTCACATTTCTGCGTAGCTTCATAATCGAAATAATGGTCCGTAGCACTTTAACCAACACTATTTACTCATCAATTGCTTACCTCGTGTGCCAAGTTTCTTATGAGCTTCTGTCATAAGTTAGATTCAATTTCATTTCAATTTTAGAGGTAAGCAAATCTGTGTGCTAGTGGATTCACTCTTTCTAGGACCTCGTATGATCCTATGGGTGAGAACTTAGTTTTACTCTTTTCTTATCAAATCTCTTGATCATTTGATGCAACCTTCAGTTTAGTTTAGAATATTTTAGTCTTTTCTTGTTGTTGTTTTAACAATTATTTTTCTTTATAGTCTTTTTTCTTAAATGACCTTGTTGGTCATGTATGAACTGCTTATCTCTTTCTTGGCCATAGGTCCATAACCATTATCTTACTATCTCCATTTATAACCAAGGCCTATGTGCCATTTTGCACTATCTTGTTTGCTTTTATTTAACTTATTTCCTTCTTGATAAAATAGTTCGGGATATTATTACGTGTCTTAAGTAAGTTGTTTTCCCTGGTAGCAAATTCTCATCTAGTGTTTTTCTCATTTCTTACTGTTCTATTTGTTTCTTTTCATTCCACAACTTAACTTTAATTATTTTATTCCTCAATCTTATCTTCTTCCTTAACTTGGCTGTCGAGTCATAATTTAATACCTCTTATCGTCCCTAATAAATCCACTATACTTCAATATTACTTGATTTGGTCCTCTGACCATTCTAGTCAACACTTCAACTAATATTCATAATGTTTCTTTATTACATTCGCACTAACTATTCTAATTTTTACTTCCACAACTCTTTTATCCATCAATATTCTATAGCTTATTTTCCGCTGGTTTGTGATCATTACCCTTTTTTTTTTTTTAACCATAAACAATTCTTTAATCTTAAGAAGGGAGTCTACCGGACTCTCCTGTTTCCCATGCTATTCAAAAGTTCTGCTTGAATTAAAATCTAATCCTTATGATCCGCACAATAAAATTGTGCTCTTCCTAAAGAATACCTGGCCAACTAGTTCCTATCGAATTACTGTTATCAATAGAATATCATTTCTTAACTATTTTATAAGTTATAATTGTCATCCATAGCATCCTGTCTCTTCTAGGGAAACAAAATTATATTTTGTGTCTTACCGTTACACAAATAGAATATTGTTCCTTACTAAACTTTGAGCAAAAGATCCATTGCAATACCAGAACAACTATAAAACCCATATCGGAGACTGGATGACTTAGCCCTATAGGTGTTATTTTTAAATTTTTACCATGCTAAAATCTCTAGTCCCACAACAATTCCTGATGTACTGTAATTCATGCTAGGGTAATGGAGTCTTTAACTCTCACTACCTTACAACCATGATATTTTGATATTCTAATCATAGAGTTTTAAATCCTAAATTAGGATTTTCAAACTCAGTTCTAGTAATAAAACTCTATTCTGGTATATTTGTACCAAAGCGAAAATCATTTATAACTATTCTTATCCTTATGTACTATTGGGTAGTACGTAGCTCTACACAATAAATCTCAAGTCAATACTGTAATCTGCAGCTTACAGCACAAATATCAAGAATATTGCATAGTTACTACGATACATCCTAATAGAGCAAACTTCCCTATATTTTATTTCTTTCAAATCTACTAATATCTTAAACTTATTTTGATTATGGTACTTACTGACATCTATCCACAATAATACCTTTACTTCCATCTAGGGCAGATATATTACTACAACTTACTTTTAGGTCCTCTTGCCTTACCTAATTAGGCTTACTAATTAACTTTATAATTTATCATAGTCTAAGAGATGTCTCTCACTAGAAACTTTTCCAAAATTAATTCCAATCATGCTTATTATCGCAATTCTTATCCTAAAAGACTAATTACTAACACATTAAAATTTATCTCAATGCAAGGGAATAGCAGTAGAACATATAATTTTGCATTAGCATATAAACAAGTAGAGCCGGAATCAAATAGTACATAATTATTCCTTTCACAAGTTAAGAACATACCGGCAACTACATCTGAAGTCTCTGCTTCTTCCCGTCGATGCACGGCGTTCCCTCTTTCTAGTGTATTCCTCTGCTCGGGTTTCTCTATTGTGCGAGGATTACCTACAGTGTTGTCTCTACTTCTGCCTCTGCCCCTACTGACTATTAATGAGTCTCTAAAATCAGAACCTCGGACTAATTCCTTTGGTGTAGTATGTGGCATAACTCGACGTGCGCTAGTACAATCTCGGGCGAAATGTCCAATTCCACCACAATTGAAGCAGGCTCCAGTGACCCTATGGCATATACCTCCGTGTAATTTCCCACAAACGTCATAGAGACGGGTAGGGTAGGAACTTCTGGTTCTTTGACGAATGGTTCTTGATTGCTTCTGCCCTGAAGATCTGCCTCTGTCATACTTGAGAGCTCGGGGTCCCTCAAAATTTTTTCTCTTTCCCAAATTACTACTCGAACTTTGACCAATAGATTTCCCACTTTTCTCTTTTTCATGCTATTCTTGAGGGGTTGGGTTTGTACTTGGGCCTGAGCTGACAGATTATCAGCCATTTGCTGAAAGAACATGGCCATCTGCTGGGCCGTTTGAGCAGTAATTTGTATAAGAGGGATTGGTGCAGTTGGACCCCCAACGCTCTGTGAAACTGGGGCCTCTCTTTGTACGTTAGCTGACGATCGCTTCTACAATTTTATCCCTCTTGTCCATATCTATTCACAGGATTTTTTTTTCTATTTCTTGTACACCCAACACAAGGAGATTTCTCCCCGTTAGTTCATATTCATGATGTAATGCACGGTATGTAACAATTATGGACATTGAGTAGTTGTACTTAACAAGGAAAGACACAAATTCACAATTTAAAACGTACTTCAAAAACTTGCTCTGATACCACTAAAACATGTCACACCTTACCCCTCGGCAAGGCATAACATGATCCCGTAGAATACCTAATGAACTACCGTACTTCACCTACCGATAACTCATTAAGTACCCTACAAGGGATTTTAAAACAATTTTCTTATTTTTATTAAGTGGTGAGCATTTTCTAATAGGCATTTAAAACATTTAATTCAAGTTGAAAACTAGTTAAAATTTTTGGCCCATTTTATTTTTCCGCAAATTTTATAAAAATTTTGACAGAGTTATGTCTGTATTTTGAGAAACCAGTTCTTCAAATACCTGTAAAAAGCACTTCTAAAAATGTTTTCTCAACATCTACTTAAATTTCACAATCAAACTCAATCCATTTCAACAACTCCACAATCATTTCAATCAATTTCTCAAGTTCAAAATTCAATAATCCTCAAATTAGTAGCAATACATTTCATTCAAATTAAATAAAATAGTTTCACTCATATTTCATTAGAGACAAAACAATTTATATACATTCTTACAAAATTTACATCAATAGAAATACAAACTAAACTTTATTACAAACTTCATACAAATTTTGTACAAGCTGCTCAAGACCCATTTACATGTCCATACTTTTATATGCAATACATACATCAAAAGAAATATTTACAATTAGGGTATAAATTATACCCGATAACTTCAAGCTGAATGATCTTAATCCTTAGCAGCTCAGTCTGCTGCTCCTCTAGTCTCTGTATCTGCGACAGCAATAGAAGCTATCGCTGAGTACTAGGACTCAGTGGTGCACAAATTAATAATTTAAAACTTAATACAAATTATGCTTAACAATTCATAACAAATAGAATTTTAAAATTTCTAAATTCTTCAAAATCCATGACCTTCAGAAATCAACATTTTCATTCATACAAATTATTCATTTGAATAACATTTTGATCAAATAGTAACTATTTAGTTACATTTCTTTTAAATTCCGAAACAATACAAAAATTTTTGAATCACTGACAAATTATTTATTTCAATAACAATTTATCAAATCATGCATAATTTAAAGGGCGTTGCCAATAATACACACAGTCAAACCCATGACCCAAAATTCAAATAGATGCCGTGTTGTACACCACGACATTTCAAATTCTCCCAATAACCGAGGCTAAAAGGGAGAAACAAAGACTAGCTAGTATATATGAGTACTCATTCACATCATTCCCCAACTGGCAAGCTAGAGAGGAAGAAACTCGCCCCATCAAGTGGAGGAGTTATCTCATTAGACAAGCTAATGAGAATTCACAACATATTTTCTCATGTCAACTGTGGTTTCAAATCATATTCAAAACAATTTCTATTTTCAAAGTGTTTACAAATCATTAACATATTTAATCATCATAAATTCATGCTCAAGGTTGGCAACACATCAAACTTAAAATTTACAATCCTCAAAACAATGCAATAAATCCTTAAATGCATAAGAAAATTTATATTCAAATTATACAATTTCATTCAATAAGTTAAAATTCTCAACACAACAAAAATCATAAATCATACAATAAATTTATTTCAAATCAATTTGGAATTAAAAAAAATAACAAAAGAGTTAGTTGTGCACAAACTTCAAGCGAGTCGCCTCTTGGCCTTGACTCGGTTCCTCGGGTTCTTTCCCGGTATTCTTTTCAACTGAAACACACAATTTCACAATGTTTCAGTACTAGAACTTAACATAAATCCAAAATAAATTTAGTTTCACTTTTACCTAGCTCTAACGTGCTAAACTCGATGTTCTTGAAATTTTGTGTTTTGGGTTATTATTCACTACACTATTCAAGTCAAATTATTGACTTTCTAAGGCTTAATAGGTATGAGAACTCCAACTTCACCCACATACCACATTTTGGTCACTAAACTTGTTGGTTTTGGTCATTTTCTCAAAACTTAGGTCTTTTAGGCAAAATTGCCAAATTTTCAATTTTGGTGTCCCTAATTATACTGTTTCATTGGTCAGTTTACTGTTGGAATTTGGCAAAACTTTCTTCATAGAAAATGTTCCTTATTGTCTTAAGTTTATTCTCCTTTTTGAATCACCCCAATTGGAGTTTTGTAGCTCAAGTTATAAGCAAATTACGTTTACTGTTCATGCTGCAGAATTTGGTTCTGCAGATTTGTTGATCCAACTTCATTCAGTAATTTGATCAAGTTAAGTCCATAATTTGGTCTAATTTTCTCATATGAAATGTTCTACTATGTCTTAGGTTTCCATCGGTTCAAGAATCGCCTAAATCGGAGTTTTCTAGAGAGAGTTATAGCCATTGAAACTTTACTGTTCAAATGGCAAATCTGCAGTCTGCAGATTCAGTGACCTAATTTTGCTCAGTAATTTGATTTGGTTAATGGCATAATTTGGATTTGTGTTCTTCATGAAAGTTTTAGATCTATATCTCATCTAACCACTAGTAAAATTTTTGGTCATTTTGACCTGCCTAGCTCGAGTTATGAGCAAATGAACAAACACTGTTCATTTGGTAAGTTTGTGCAGGACAGCCTGTGATTTTCCGACTTCGGTCACTTTGTTCACTAGGTTTTAGTCACTTTTTGGGCAGGCTTCCTAAATGAAAATTGTGTCATTTAGTGCCTATTTTCATCCCCAATTGGTCCCATATCCATTGGATTTGTAAAATTTCATTTTTAGTCTCTCAAAGGGAATTTTGGTCATGCTGCCAGCACATGACCTTATCCAATCCGAATTGGCTTTTAATTCCAATACTTCTAACACACCTCATTTGGTCACAAATGACCATTTTTCACTTCACATTAGGTCAAATATATCATTTACCAATTTCTCCAAAATTTTTGCCTCAAAACCCTAGGTCTCAAACCCTAACCACTCTAATCCATTGCAATTAACTATTTCAAAGCATATAAAAACAATCTTTCAACTCATTCAAGCATTTTAACATGTTTAACTCAATCAAACTCATGCAAATCACTCTCCCCTCCCTGCTGGACGAATTTCAGTTTAGTCCCTCACACATATTTTTTTTTTTATTTTAAGTTTATTTCTATGCTCTTGATGCTTTACATACACTAATTAAACTAAAAACTTGAAGTTTGCATTACTTACCTTGTTAGGTGTCTTTGAACTTTCACTTTCTCTCAATTTTCTTCAATTCTTTGATGACCAATCTTCCTCTCAAGTGATAAAATCAAGTTTTTGTGAAGCAAGTATGGGAGGATTTGGGGTTTAATGATGGTTTCAAAGCTTGAAGCAAGCTTTAATGGAGGTTTACAATGGTGAGGGAGAGAGAAACGTAAATGGTGAGGAAGATGAGGCTTTTTACTTTTTTTTTCTTTTCTTTTCTTTTCTTTTGTTTTTATCCTTATGGAAGACTCAAAAATCCATTTAATTAATTTATTAATTATATGACTTATGGCATCATGCATGATATCATGCATGATGTCATCTTCCTACACCTTTTTAACCTTTTCATTTTCTCTTTTTTTTTTCTATTAGTTCTTTAATTTAATTCTCGATTCTGAAATTTTCTTTTCTTCGATTTTATTTGACAGTTAGGTCAGGAGTCAGCTCTCGGGTTCAATTGACCAAATTGCCCTTCGCTGGTTCATCCCGGTTTGCAATTAATTCCATATTTCTTCCTGCTCTCTGACCTAATTATTTGACTGGCTTAACAGTTATTTTTTGTGATTTTCTCTTTTCCACTGTATTTATAAGGGTCCTAAGGACCGCGACGTCACATTTTATGGTTCGAAATTTGAGTTTAAATCGACTTCGCAGTCGTTCCCGAGACGGTCACCCATCGCTGTGACTCTCGGCTCGTTTAGCTTCTTATGTTCTGTTTTTCTTATTCATACTTAACTAATTGGCAATTACTAATTATTTGTGTTTATGGCTTCTCTAGTTGTCTTAAGTATGGTTCTAATCCCCTTAGTTGTTCGGACCGACTCCGGTCACCGGAACAGTAAAATATACCAGGCTATACAAATAGGGGTGTTACAGTTTAGACATAGAACTTCAAAACCCCCAATCTCAAGCCTAAACCTAACATGCAAGGGTCAAAATTTCAAAAGATTTATTCAAAATGGGGGAAAATAATTTTTTTTAAAAGAAAACAACAAGGTTGCCTCTGATCTTGAACATCTAACACACAAGACTTCAAGAAACTCTCTTAGTATCCAAGACTCATGTCTTTTTCAATTTTGTTCAAAGCCATGAATCAAAGGACATTTTCAATTTTCCCCCATGCATGTTCAACTCAAATAAAATATTGATTAGCAAAGTTAGGAGGCTTAGAAAATGAATAAAAAGCTTGAAACTGAGGTAGGGGAGAGAAACTTATCGGTTGCTCCCTCTCTTTATCGACTAGGAGGTTCTATGTATACCTCTCTCGATTAGGGGACTTTCAACTATCGAAATTCACTCCTTTGACTTTTCTTCCTTTCTCCTCCCTTTCCACTCTAAAACCTTTATTCTACTCTAGATAGCATTGCACATAAAATTTTAGAAATTGTTCCAAAGTTCCTAATTATGGATACAAAATCTCTTATAATACAAGTTATACATATTGGTTTTACCATACACCTCTTCTTTAATATTCGATCAAATAGAATGTGCCAACCTGGACCCCTCTGAATATCCCATCAGTCAAGTGATATTCTAGAGTATCCAAGGGTGGAGTGTTACATTAACGACCATTAAAAATTGCAAATTGGGTTTTTTCCGAGGTAAATTCTTACCCAAACTTGATTAACTATAGACTAAATACACAAATACATAGGATCCATGGACTCAAATAGGGTGTGCCCATTTTGTAAAAGTGCCATGGGCAAACTTTGAAGAATGGAGTTGATTGTATTTTACCAATGTATAACTCATTCATTTCTATGCATTTTGTGGGGTTGTAAAAATTTGTTAGGAAGGTGTTCAATGAAATGGCTCAAAAGGGATTTGGCGTCCTAGAATTCAGTTATTAATTAGCATTGGTGAGTTGGGTATTGCTCTTTATATTTTTTATGTAATGCTTGAGAGAAATGTTATTTCATAGAATATCATAATTAGTGGCTACTTAAAAGGTAATAACATCGTCGTTGGGGGAGTGTTGGCAGAGGACTGAGGAGGTGGTCAAAAACATTGTCAAGACCATAGGTGGTGGAGGTAAGGAAGACAATGTGATAATTGAGTGCTAAGCTGACAAATTGAATGAAGTCACCATCCTTGTTTAATTCTTGTGATTTGGGGAATTTTGTTAATTGTTAACTATTAACATAATAGTTAAGGGCAAGGTATGATTATACTATTGTTAATAGTATAGGATATAATTATTAAAATTTTTCATATATGATGCAATTGTAAAATTAATAAAGTTGAGAATTTTTTTTTTCCATTTTACCAAAATTTTATAAAACTTTTGGTGGTATGTGTTGTCTCATATTAGTTTGGGATAAGGTGTTTGATTCATATATAAGATTTGCATAAACCTCTTCCTCTTAAGTTAGCCTTTGGATGGAATTAGACCCAGTTCATTTTATCTACAGTATTCATTACATGTTATAGTTAGCGGTACATATTACTCCACCAATAGTGAGCTAATTTAAAAAAATAAAAAAATTATATAAATAGTGAGCTAATTAAAAAAAATTATATAAAGTATTAACAAAAAGTCTAGCAATATGAGAGTTTGAATAATCACCAGTTCACTCCCGCTTCATCATCATAAGTTCCAGCAATGTGCATCTTTAGGCTAATTTAAAGAGTTGAATTATTGGAGATGTGTGTAAAATTAATTTAAATATCACTTTATTATAATTATTCTTAAAAATCCTGAAAATGTTTGAAGAATAACTTTTTTATTTTTCAAGGGTTTTTCTGAAGAATGTCCTTGCAGCACTTGGTATCTTATTATGTTTAGTTGCATATTTGTGATCTCTTACTGAATAATATTCCTTTATGTTTCGGTGTTAAAATTTATTTTCTCTAGGCTATGTTTGATACGAGTAATCAAAGTTGTAATGTAATCGATATTATATTGTATATTTGATTATATTATTTGATAATATAAAAAAATTTGATGTAATAAAATGACAATTATATAATTTAATCAATTTTGCTTAAAGTAACGTAATTATCATTACATATAAAAATGAATGAAATCATAATTATTTATTTATATTTTTTTTCATTTATTGTTAACTTTATCACTATCACCACTACCTGACCACCACCACTACTGCTACCACTGTCACACCTTACCCCTCTGTAAGGCATAACATGATCTTGTAGAATACCTAATGAACTACCGAACTTCACCTACCGATAACTCATTAAGTACCCTACAAGAGATTTTAAAACAATTTTCTTACTTTTGACAAGTGGTGAGCATTTTCTAATAGGTATTAAAGACATTTGATTAAAAGTAAATCTAGTTAATATTTTTGGTCCATTTTAGTTTTCCGTAAATTTTATAAAAATTTTGACAGAGTTCTGCCTGTATTTTGAGAAACCAGTTCTTCAAATACCTGTAAAAAGCACTTCTAAAAATTTTTCTCAACAACTAATTCAATTTCACAATCAAACTCAATCCATTTCAACAACTCCACAATGATTTCAATCAATTTCTCAAGTTCAAAATTTAATAATCCTCAAAATACTAGCAATACATTTCATTCAGATTAAATATAATAGTTCTACTCATATTTCATTAGAGACAAAACAATTTATATTCATCATACTAGAAATTTACATTAAGAAAATCCAAACTAAATTTATTGCAACTTTATACAAACTTTGTACAAGCTGCTCAAGACTGATTTTACATGTCCATATAATTACGTGTAATACATACATCAAATGAATATTTACAGTCAGGGTATAAATTATACCCGATAACTTCTAGCAGGTAGCTCCCCTGTCCTCAGCAGCTCAATCTGCTGCTCCTCTAGTCTCTATATCTGCGACAGCATACAAAGCTATCGCTGAGTGGTGAACTCAGTGGTGCACAAACTAATAATTTAAAACTTAATACAATTTATGCTTGAAAATTCATAACAAATAGAATTTTAAAATTTCTAAATTCTTCCAAAATCCATGACCTTCAGAAATCAACATTTTCATTCATGCAAATTATTCATTCGAATAATATTTTGATCAAATAGTAACTATTTATTTACATTTCTTTTAAATTCCGAGACAACGAAAAATTTTTGAATCATTGACAAATTATTTATTTCAATCACAATTTATCAAATCATGCATAATTTAAAGGGCGTTGCCAACAATACACACAGTCGAACCCATGACCCAAAATTCACATAGATGCCGTGTTGTACACCACGACATTTCACATTCTCCCAATAACCGAAGCTAAAAGGGAGAAACAAAGACTAGCTAGTATATATGAGTACTCATTCACATCATTCCCCAACTGGCAAGCCAGAGAGGAAGAAACTCGCCCCATCAAGTGGAGGAGTTATCTCACTAGACAAGCTAATGAGAATTCACAACATATTTTGTCATGTCAACTGTGGTTTCAAATCATATTCAAAACAATTTCTATTTACAAAGCATTTATAAATCAACATATTTAATCATCATAAATTCATGCTCAAGGTTGGCAACACATCAAACTTAAAATTTACAATCCTCAAAATAATGCAATAAATCCTTAAATGCATAAGAAAATTTATATTCAAATTATACAATTTCATTCAATAAGTTAAAATTCTGAACACAACAAAAATCATAAATCATACAATAAATTTATTTCGAATCAATTTGGAATTGAAAAATAACAAAAGAGTTAGTTGTGCACAAACCTCAAACGAGTCGTCCCTTAGCCTCGACTCGGTTCCTCGGGTTCCTTCCCGATATTCTTTTCAACTGAAACACACAATTTTACAATGTTTCAGTACTAGAACTTAACATAAATCCAAAATAAATTTAGCTTCACAATTACTTAGCTCTAACGTGCTAAATTCGACGTTCTTTAAATTTTGTGTTTTGGGTTACTATTCATTGCACTATTCAAGTCAAATAGTTGACTTTCTAAGGCTTAATAGGTATGGGAACTTCAACTTCACCCACATACCACATTTTGGTCATTAAACTTATTGGTTTTGGTCATTTTCTCAAAGCTTAGGTCATTTTGGCAAAATTGCCAATTTTCGGTTTTGGTGTTTCGAAGTTGCACTGTTCTATTAGTCGATCTACTGTTGGAATTTGACAAAACTTCCTTCATAGAAAATGTTCCTTATTATCTTAAGTGTATTCTCATTTTTGGATCACCTCAATCGGAGTTTTGTAGCTCAAGTTATGGCCAAAATACAATTACTGTTCATGTGCACTGTTCATACTGGTATTCTGGTTCTGGCAGATTTTTGATCCAACTTTGTTCAGTAATTTGATCAAGTTAAGTTCATAATTTGGTCTAACTTTCTTCATATGAAATGTTCTACTATGTCTTAGGTTTCTATCGGTTCAAGAATCGCCTAAATCCGAGTTTTCTAGAAAGAGTTATAGCCATTGGAACTTTACTGCTCAATGGCAATTCTGCAGAGTTGCAGGTTCAATAACTCAATTTTGCTCAATAACTTGACTAGGTTAATGGCATAATTTGGGGTGATGTTCTTCATGAAAGTTTTAGACCTATATCTTATCTAATTTCTGGTAAAATTTCAGGTCAATTTGACCTGTCTAACTTGAATTATGACCAAATGAACAATTACTGTTCATTTGGTCAGTTTGGTGCAGTGGCAGCCTGCTCTCATTTCACTTTGGTCAATTGGTTCACTAAGTTTTGGTCAGTTTTTGGCCATGGTTCCTTGATGAAAATTGTGCTATTTTATGTCTATTTTCATCCCCAATTGGTGGCATATCAATTGGGCTTGTAAAATTCCCGTTTTGGTCCTTCAAATTAGGTTTGGCAGCATGACCATTTACCTCCGAATTTAACTTAATTTCCTATCATTCCCACACAACTTATTTGGTCATAATTGACCATTATTTCACTTCACAATAGGTCAAACATGCCATTTATGCATTTCTCTAAATTTTGCCTCAAAACCCTAAGTCCAAAACCCTAATCTCACTACTTTGTTACCATTAACAATTTCAAAGTTCTAAACTATCATTATTCAACTAATTAAGGTTTTTTACACTCATTCAAACCCTTAAATTCATGCAATTCATACTCCCTTCAACCAGGCCAAAATTTCAGCAATGGTCCTTTCCCATATTTGTTTCATTTAATCAAGTTCTAGGCTCATTTCAAACACTAATTATGCATTTAAATGGAAAAATAAGGAGTTAACATACTAACCTTAACTTAAAGCTTCAAACCCTATCTTTAACTCTTCTTTCTTCTTGTAATTCTTCTTCTCAAGTTGTAATAACAAGCTTTAGTGAAGTTTTTAGGGAAGTTATGTTGATTGGGTGAAGCAAATTAAGCTTAAAAGTAAGCTTAAAGAAAGAGCTTTCATGGAGGGTTTTTGGGAAGGAAGTGGGGCGGCAATTGGGAAGGAAGAAGAAAGGATTTTTGTTTTTTTTTTCTTTTCTTTTCTTTTCTTTATTTATTTAGGCTTATGGAAGACCACAAAAAGTCCAATTAAATAATTCAACTAATTAATTTCTTTATGACATCATTCATGATGTCATCACCTTTGACTTTTCCATCTTCTTCTCTTCTTTTTTTTTTTTTTTTATTTTTTTTCTATTAGTTCTTTAATTTAATTCTCGATTCCGAAGTTTTCTTTTCTCTGATTTTATTTGACAGTTAGGTCAGGAGTCAGCTCTCGGGGTCAATTGACCAAATTGCCCCTCGCCGGTTCATTCCGGTTTGCAAATAATTCCATATTTCTTCCGGCTCCCTGACCTAATTATTTGACTGACTTAACAGTTCTTTTTCGTGATTTTCTCTTTTCCACTGTGTTCATAAGGGGCCTAAGGACCGCGGCGTCACATTTTACGGTTCGAAATTTGAGTTTAAAATGACTTCGCAGTCGTTCCCGATGAGGTCACTCATCACTGTGACTCTTGGCTCGTTTAACCTCTTATGTTCTGTTTTTCTTATTTATAGTTAACTAATTAAACATTACTAATTATTTGTGTTTATGGCTTCTCAAGTTGTCTTAAGTGTGGCCCTAATCCCAATAATTGTCCGGACCGACACCGGTCACCGGAACAATGAAATATACCAGGCTATACAAATAGGGGTGTTACAACCACTATCCCACGCTATCATCACCACCACTGCTATTACCACCACCACTAGGTCCGCTACTACCACCACCACTACCACTTTGTTGCCATCATCATTATCACCACTATCACAACTTAGCCATTGTCATATCTACTACTACCTCACTTTGCCACCATCACTACCTAATTACCGTTGTCACTGCCGCCACTAACACCATGTAGACACCAGCATCACTACTTGACTATCAATCACTGCAGTTACTATTACTTATTATTAACACTATAACTAAATTAAATATTTAAATCAAAATTATCATTACATTATATTATTTATATTTTTATTTTGCAACTAAACATAAGAATGTAATGACATTGTATTACAATACGCTCTGTCAAACGTAATCTTAGTTTAATATGCTGGTTAATATATGTTTGCTTGAGATATATGCATTGAAACCTGCCTCCTTAGCAATCCCTTTGCTGGTTTAATATGCCTTACCGTCATATACTCTGTTTTGCTTGGTTTTCACAAGAACACAACTCTCTGTGTTTAGTGTGTTATATCTGTATACCTTCCATGCTCCAAATATTTAGGTTATGTTTAATAGACTGTAATTTACTGTAATGCAATCAAATTACATACTATATCATAAAAAAGCATGTATAAAATCAGGGCAGTGAAGAGTAAACAAATGCCAATCCGATCTGTCTCATTTTTATTCAATATAAAGACACTGCTGATGCTAGTATTTCGACCTTAAACATATAATTATTCCAATTTGATCGGTCTTACCATTACAAAGACATTTAACGATGTCCAGTGTGCAAAGACTTGAAAATACAACGGGAAATAGTTATCACAGCAGAAGGTAAATAAATGAAGAGAGCAAAAGCCACAATAGTAACTAGTGATATTACAGCAGCTTGAGTCTCCTGAATCCCACACCACATCTTTCCTATCTTTATCTGAAACAACATCAACCAATGAAAGCGTCAAAAACACCACCCCAAACACCCCAACCGTCGATGCCAACACCCATAACAGGATCATGAAACCTCTACTTGGCTTTATTTCGTTATATTTATCAGCACGACGAATGTCCAGATCATCTTTGTTGCTATGGAAACTGATAAAAAGCTTGAGTGATTTGGCCATCAGGCTCGAAAGGAGGAAGCAAGCGAACGATACAACGTCATACATGAAGAGCCTCTTTTCCATCTTGACATCTGGTGCGCATTCCGGTCGATTATCAAGGCTCTGTTGGGTGGGAGATGCGAAGGATAAGCCCAAGAAGATGGCTATTGTGAAAAGGGAGTTCACGCTAACAAGTTCATCAAGTGCACTTAATTGAACCCTTCTAATTTTCCGAGTTCTTCTAGTTTTTCTATCCACCAGACTGTTCCATTCGGTGGTTGAGTAGCCGTTCCCCCTAATTCACTGGTGAAACTAATATAGTTAGCTGTATATAACATACAAAAACTGTAATTAAGCAAATGCAAACAGAGAATAATTAATTGCGTACCTCTCCATACTGTTTCTTGCCATTGCAATGGAAGGAGATTATGCAAGTTGCTATAGGCTAGCTCGGAAATTTCCTGCTTTAGCTACTCGGTATATATAGCCACAAAATTGCCGCATATTTTAATTTGGATAAATATCTACCATACTTATTATGAGATCTAATTAATTTTATGATATTTATTATGCCTGGGGCATTTGATATGGCACTGGTAGACGTGTACCTGCTGGCCCAGCTGGAAAACCCTGTTTTTGGCATCTTTTACTTACCTGCTGTGTGGAAAAGACAATGTACAAGGAATCCACTTAGAAGTGGAGAAAATAGAAGTTACTGCAAAATTCGGAGATAGATTTATTAGAGTTGTATTGTTTTGCTAATATAGAGATGGAACTATTATGAAAAAGACATGGCATGAAATTTGACTACTTTCTTCATCGATCGCTTGGGTATAGAAACCCTGTCCCACTTCCTTTTTTCTTGATCTCCGTTCTTTCTGAAAGAAAATCATATAAGTGGCCTTGGTGGTAAAAGATAGGTTTGAAAACAAGAAAGGAAAGGCCACACCAATTTAAGAATACCAAAGTTTCATGAAAATGTTTTTATGCTAAGTACCAACCTACAAGTACAGGGTAGACTCAGGAAACAACCAATAGCATCTCAAAGAAATTGTACACGGGTGAGCCATATATCTAATGGAGCTAACTGCTATATGAAGTTATTGCCTACCTCTTTGATTCAATTTCTCTCACACTTTGCACTAGGCCCTCGATGTTTCTTGATAGGTGATTGGAATGCTCTTCCATTTCTCTCAAAACCATGTCAAGTTGTTTTCAATAAGCTGCAGATCGCTTGCGCTCTTGTTATAGCTCAGTAGTCAATTCCCGAATCTTGACATCTTTCTCATCCTACAAAATACAGAACTAATATACAAATGGTAAATATTATTACATTAACAAAATTGTTGAAAATGCACAAAAACTTTTATCCATTTAAAAGAACAAAAGAAATATATGCTAGATTGGATACAACTGCAAGGAGATCAAAATAAATTAATCATGTCAACATCCTCAAGGTCAAAGGTCAGTGGAGAGTAAAAGATATTTACAACTAAATAAATATGTTTTTATTCTCCATCCATAAGGGAGAATCAGCATATGTGGAAAAGATCATGTTAAAGCATCCAGAATCCAGAAATCTTCATCTCATATTTGAAAAAAATCAATACCTTCTATATTTTAGGGCTAAGAATAAGATACAAATTGTGGCAAATTTCAGTTTCTACCAATCTTCACTACTATGATCCAAGCAGATAACTACTTATAATTTCATTTATTTACTTAAAGCAAGAAGTGGAGGCCCAAGAGCTGTCCTAGAACTACTCACTCCAGTTTATCTAAAGCTTTCCCCCCTCTTTTCTTTCTCCGCAAAAATATACTTACAGATGTATGTAGATTTAGTCTGAAGTTTCATTTCTTCCCATTAGATATGTAAACTGCTCAGAAGAGTTTCATCTAAATGGGATGTCAAATATTGTGCATAAGATTTCTGATGCTAACCATTTGCGAGAAGGAAATTGATTCATTCTACCGGCCCAAATGGTTCAAAAACATTCATAATATCACGTTCTTACATGAATAAAACATATGCAAGGCTAGAAACTAGAAAATCTTTCAACTAAAGAAAGTTACGGTGCAATGAAATACAAATCAAAATAAAGACAAGGAAAAGAGGGAGAGGGAGGAAAAGCCTCAAAAAAAGGGCATAAAATCAAAGAAACAATGCACAATAAATGTCCTCCAAATGTGAGCAGAAAGTTAGCAGGCTCAACCACCTTCCTCTAATAGCACAAATATTCTATTTGTTCATTAGGAATCACAAAATTATCTTCAGTTCACCCTCCCTTAATCCAAATGTGTATTATTAAACGCCTAAGTCACCTAAAGTAATAATAATTTCTTATACAATCGTCTTTGCTAGTGCATACATATAGCCCCGCAAGGAGCTAATTTTCAGGCCCATAATTGATGATATCAATATTGTAGACACCATATTTTGGTCGACCCTCAAATGCAAGGTTCTTTTAAAAGTTGAAACTTCATTATGTTGTCCGTTCTCGATCGATGACTCGATCACGGGTAGCTTTTCCGAACTCACCAATGGCTTATCTTCGGAATAAATCGATCTCACGTTCAAGTTAGATTGCTTTCCGATCTCTTGGCCTTTATTCGATGTGTTCGAATTGATATTGGACCTTCGGACCATTCAATCTTGCATGCTTTTATTTTCCGATCTCTCTATGTTCAAATACCTCAAAATTTCGGATCTGCATATGGTATTGTGATCAGGTATCTCGATCGAATTGTCCAAACATTCTTCAAGCAGAGCTAAGGTTTTACCCGATCCCTAAATAATGATCCTGACCTTAAAAAGCTCAAGTCATTTTCAAATCTTTACAATTCTATCAAATCACTCTTCGAATGTTTTAAAGTTTCATTTGACATTCAATCACGGCTCCATTCGATCTCATGTTCATGTGTAATGTTTTTCCAATCTCTTGGAGTGACTTGATGTTTTATGATTAATAACCGATCTCGGGTTTAATATTCGACTGCATTCAATTGATTAAGTACTCAGGCAATTTGGTTTGGATGTTTTACGATCTCATCAAGAAATTGAACATGAAAAGACTTAGATTCATTTCAAAATAAAAATATACAAGTCATTCGGCAGGAGGGTCTCCCTTAACTTGCTCTCTGAGTACATTATCAGTTCTATCATTCTCTCTCTCTCTCTCTCTCTCTCTCTCTCTCTCTCTCTCAGTGTCACACCCTATCCCTCTGTAAGGCATGACATGATCCCGTAGTGTACCTAATGAATTACCAACTCCGTCTACTGATAACCCATTAAATACACTACAAGGGATTTTAAAAACTTTTCTTACTTCTTTTACAGTGGTGAGCACTATTTACAGGTGTTCAAAACCTTTGGTTAACTGAAATGAAATAACTAACTCATTTGATTTATTTAGAATTTCTGTAAAAATTTTGGCAGAGTGCCCTCTATATTTTGGATAAAACAGTTCTTCAGAAAACCTGTAAAAAGCACTTCTATAATTTTCCAAATCTCAACTTCAATACATTTCTCAACACAACAATTCATCAACTCAATTCCATAGAATTTTTTTTCAAAGTCTGAGATAAGGAAATATAATACAACTTTTACAATCCAAAACACTCATAATTAATTTACAACTTCAAGTACAATTTAATTTACAACTGCTCAAAACCAATTACAATATGTACATACAGTGTCATACATTACAGTACAAAATGCAAAAAGCGGTATACTCAATATACCAGGTAATCCCTCATTTGGATGTATATGCGGCCTAGTCTGTACTGTCTATCTCTCTACTGCGGCAATAATAAAAGCTATCATTTGAGACAATGTCTCAGTGGTGCACAACATTAACCAAATACAATTTAAATCACAATTCATAAATCATGTAGATAGTGGATACTTAAAATCATATTTAAATTCAAGACAATAAATGTCGACAAGAATTTAAACTCCATTTGTCAATATCACAATAATTTTCCATAAGTCAGATCATGTTTGAATTCAAAAGACAATATATGTCAATGAGAGTTTAAATCCATTTCACAATCTCATAGTGCACATCAATAAATCACACACAGCTTAATCATGATCCATAGTTCAATTCGTCCCAAAAGTCGATGGCTAATGAGGTATTCAATTCGTCCCAAAAGTCAATGACTAATGAGGTATAACACAGCTAGCTAGCAAAAATATGAGTACTCATTCTATTCGTCCTCAACAGGCACACACCTCAACACTTCAGCCAGAGAGGGAATTCAATTCATCCCACTAGACAAGCTAGAGAGGAATACAATCAATATACATGATAGCTGTGGTTTCAAACCATTTACAGTGCTTTTCAATCAATAAGTATCCATCAATGTTATTCAAATAGTTTTTCACAGTTTCAAACCATTCACAATATTTTTCAATCAATAAGTGTCCATCAAACACATTTCCACAATTCAAAACAATGATATACAAATAGTCAATATTTATTTCCATTGAAAATAATTCAAAAGAAACAGTTGTTGTGCACAAACCTCTGATGTTGTCTCCTGTGCGGACTCGATGTTTCCTTCACTTTCCCTGAGTCTTTAGTAACTGAGAAACACAATTTGAAGTGTTTCAGTACTAAATTATATTGTCTCTATCGATAATATTTGATAATTAATTCACTGAACTCAATTATTCACTTAATCACCTAATATACCGACCCTCGTTGCGTTTAAGGTAAATTAGGTTTTAGTGTCGATAATATGTCACATTCGATAGGTTTTAGGTTTGGTATGTTTTACCAAGTCATTTCCTTGCTTAGTGCATTTTAATGCAAATTGCTGGATTCCGGGACACTGGTTTGACCTAACCGGACGATCTATTTCCCTCGGTTTTCGGGTCTCGGTCGAAACTACAAACTTGTAGATTTAGGTCTTATGGACCGCGGTGCAAAATTTCAGGTCAATCCGAGTTAAGTAGACCGAGTTATGGTCATTACACTCTTGCTGGTCAAATGGTACCATTTTAGGTCAATTTTAGGTCAAAGTGGTCAATTCTGGTTCGGCCAGTTTTTGGACCCGAACTTGTGCAAGTTGTTTGACTTGCTTATGGTCATTTCTGGGCTTTGGTGTCTTCATAAGACTTGTAGGTATGGGTCTTAACTATTCTTGGTCAAAATTTCAGGTCAATTGGACCTGGTTTGAGTGAGTTATGGCCTAAACACTCACTGCTGCCCAATTGGTCATTTTTCAGGTCCTAATTGCATCTAATCCGAATTGGTCAAATTTTTAGGTCACCTTGCAAGCAGAATTTTGGCATGGTTTCTCAATGAAAGTTGGCACATTTTGTGCCTAGTTTCACCTCAAATTGGTCTCATACTAATTGAGGTTACACATTCAAGGTTATAGGCCAAAATATACACTGCCCTTAATATGCATTACACACCCCAACTTCAAACACACACTTACCTTTACAAGGTTTACTTCCATACCCTACCAAACTGTTTTGGCACATTACCAACAACATTTTCTACATAACATTAGCATTATTTTGGGCAGATTCCAATCACACTCAAAACACCAAATATCATTCACAATTACAATTTCTAAGTACCATTACAAACACACCTAAACATTACAAACTTTACATACACTTTACAATGTAAATTGACATACATATCATCAATCCTTCTAGGTCAATATGCTGCCCACACTTCCTTCAATATACACCATTACTCAAGTGTCCACAAGCTGCCACAATTCATTCATCAACATCACATTGCCGTACAATGCCAATTCCCATCAAAGTGCATAATTCACCATATATACATGCATTAAATCACTAGGTTACTAAATCACCATGATTAACATTATTTCTCATCAATTATATACACAAATACCTCATCAAAAACGTGACTCATGGCTGTCCAAAATGGAAACAATAATAACCCTTCAAACTCAAAATTTTCCTCCACCAAACTAACACCCATAACATAAACATAAACTTTAACAAAGAACTTTTCAAAAATGCAAACTTACCTTTAATTGTAAATTGCTAAACCTTCACCAAACTTCTCAAAATTGGTATCAATATCTTCCTTGTGGTGTGTAGACCATTTTTCATGAAAGAACCTAAGTGAATGGAGTTGAAATGGAGGGAGAGATTGAAGCTCAAAGAAAACGTCAATGGTGGCTCTTTTTCACTCTTCAATTCGGCATGGATGAGCTAAGTGAGGAAGATGGACTTTTGAGTGGGAATAATCTGCCCACTAATGAGTATTTTTAATCCTTTTAATGTTCTTAGTGGTCCACTAACAAATTTAATTCATATTTTAAGCTAACTATCCACTTATTCCACATTTAACCCATGATTTCCACTATTTATTTTAGGTACCACCAATTTAATTTTTTATTTTATTTTCTAAGTGTAATATTATTTATTTTTAATGGACATTTAGGTCAAAAGACACTTCGGGATGTCAAATGACTATAATGCCCCTGTTCGGGTGGCATTCCCGATTTTTCGGTATTACCGGGTTTTGTCTGTTTTTCGATTTCTCACTTTTCTTTGTACTAATTATTTAATTTTTCTTTGATCTTTCTAATGATATTTATACTTCAATAAGGGTCTATTTATGTCCAAAAAATATTTTCCAGGGTTCCATGATCCGAGAGCTAGTCAACGGTCCACGTAGTGACTTCAGTCTGATCACCATCGCTAGGTTTCCCGGCTCACTTACTCGGTTACATTTCTTTACTATGATTTTTCCTTTGTTTTTCTTTTCTTGTATTTCATTATTTTATGTCTCCTCTCCCATATCAAAGTACGGTTCTAGGCATCCTAGCTGTCCGGACAGCACTGGTCACCGGAGCAGTAGAACGCACTACCGAACTTAGGGGTGTTACAATTCTCCCCCCCTTAAATAAATTTCGTCTCGAAATTTTACCTGGCATTAGTCTCTGAACAGCTGTGGGTGCTGTCTCCTCATATCCTCTTCACGTTCCCAAGTAGCTTCTGCTGAATGATGGTTCCACAAAGACTTTAACGGTGTATTTGTTTGTTCCTCAATTTGTTTCACCTCATAAGCCAGAATTTTTATGGGTTCTTCCTCATATGAGAGGTCGGATTTACTTCAATCTCTTCAATCGACAAGACATGAGATGGGTCGATCTGCCTCCTTAACATGGACACATGGAAGACACTGTGTATCCTTGCTAGCTCTGGAGGTAATGCCAACCGATATGCCAAAGGACCCACTCTTTCCAGAACTTCATATGGTCCGATGAAACGAGGACTCAGTTTCCCCTTTCTGCCAAATCTCATAATCCTCTTCCAAGGAGAAACTTTGAGGAATACCTTATCACCCACTGCATACTCAATTTTTCTTCTCTTGGATCAACATAGGACTTACGGCGTGATGCGACCTTGAGCCTATCTCTCGATCAATCGATCTTTTCCTCTGTCACTGGACAATTTACGGCCCAATCATCTTCCTTTCACCTACTTCATCCCAACATAAGGGAGTTACGCACTTTCGCCATACAAAGCTTCATATGGAGGCATCCTATGCTTGATTGGTAGTGTTATTATAAGCAAACTCAATCAAAGGCAAGTGTGTATCCCAACTACCTTCAAATTCAATCACACAAGCCCGTAGCATATCCTCCAATATCTGAATAACCCTCTCGGTGGCCATCACATGCGTGGGTGGAATCTTTGTCTTTGAAGTTCAATCTAGTTCCTAGGGCTCTCTGAAGACTACCCCAGAATCTATAAGTGAACCTAGGATCTCTGTCAGACACAATTGATACGGCACTCCATGTAGTTTTACAATCTCATATATGTACAATCGGCCAATCTTTCCGTGCTATAGTCCATCCGAATGGCAAAAAGTGAGCGGACTTGGTCAATCATCAACTATAACCCATCTTGCATCATGACTACTCTGTGTCCTTGGAAGTCTGTAACAAAATCCATAGTTATTCGTTCCCATTTCCACTGCATCGACAAAGGATATAATAAACTAGCTGGAACTTGATGTTCTGCCTTTACTTGCTGACAAGTTAGGCATTTGGAAACAAATTCAGCTATATCTCTCTTCATACCCATCCACCAGTAATGTTCTTTCAGCCCTCTGTACATTTTAGTTCCACCAGGGTGCATAGCAAATGGAGACTCATGTGCTTCCTTCATAATGACTTGTCTCAATTCCACATCACTAGGAATGCACATCCTACCCTGATGTAGCAATAAACCATCATCTCTCACAGAGAATTCAGGTTTCTTGCACTGCTGGACTTCTTTTAGTAGCTTCTGATATTTTTCATCACTCTGTGCAGCCATTCTGATCTGATCAATCAACACTGGCTGTACATGCCATGCAACTACTGTCTGTCCCCCATCATCAACCTCTAAACTGGCATGCTGTGCTTTCAATTCATACACCATGGACAAAGGAGAAACTTTGAGACTTGCCATAGTCTTGCGACTTAAGGCGTCAGCCACCACATTTGCTTTCCCTGGCTGATAGTCTATTAAGCAATCATAATCTTTAATGAGTTCTAACCATCTCCTCTGCCTCAAATTCAATTCCTTACAGGTGCCTAAATACTTGTGCTCTTGTGATCTGTAAATGTAGCATTTCTCCCCATACAAATAGTGTCTCGGATCTTTAGAGCAAAAACAATAGTGCTAACTCGGATCATGTGTTGGGTAGTTCCTCTCATGCGGTTTCGGTGGCGTGATGCATAAGCAATGACATTCGATCTTGCATCGATCTGACCTAACCCATTGTGAGAAGCATCACTATAAACTGTGTATTCTTTACCCGGAGTAGGTAAAGTGAGAACTGGAGCTTCAGTTAAACACCTCTTCAACTCATCAAAACTCTGCTGACATTTATCAGTCCACTGAAATTTCACATCTTTCCTAAGCAGCTTGGTCAGTGGAGAAGATAACATAGAAAACCCCTTCACAAACCGACGGTAATATCCAGCTAAACCTAAGCTGCGAATTTACGTGATGTTCTGGCGGCTTCCAATTAAGGATAGCTTCTACCTTGCTGGAATCTACCTTGATCCCTTCAGCTGACACAACATGTCCCAAAAAGGAGATTTCTTTCAGCCAAAATTCACATTTCGACAATTTGGCGTACAACTGTTTCTCCCTTAAAGTCTGCAGTACAATTCGCAGATGTCTATCATGCTCTTCTGCACTCCTCGAGTATATCAAAATGTCATCAATAAACACCACCACAAATTGATCAAGATAGTGCGAAGATAGTGTTCATCGGATCCATAAAAGCGGTGGAGCATTTGTCAACCGAATGGCATTACTAGAAACTCATAGTGGCCATACCGAGTTAAAGCGCTTTTGGAATGCTCGCTCTTGCACCTTCAGCGATGATAACGGATCGCAAATCAATTTTGGAGAATCTGCTGCACCCTTCAATCGATCGAGCGGATCATCAATGCGAGCAATGGATATCTGTTCTTTATTGTCACCCTATTCAACCGCACGTAGTCTATACATAAGCGGAGAGTACCATCCTTCTTCTTAACAAACAACACTGGTGCTCCCCAAGGTGACACACTAGGGCGGATGAAGCCCTTTTCAAGTAATTCCTGCAACTGTATCTTCAACTCCTTCAACTCTGCTGGTGCCATTCTGTATAGCGTTATGGAGATTGGTTCCACACCAGGCATAACATTAATTTCAAACTGCACTTCTCTTTCCGGAGGTAATCCTGGCAATTCATCAGAAACACATCCGAAAGTCGGTATCGTAGGGATGTCCTTCAATCTTTGGACTCCCACTTGGGTGTCTACTACATGTGCCAAGTATGCTTCACACCCCTTTACGATCATTTTTACGGCTAGTGCAAGAAATGATGTTTGATGGCAATAGCGCCTCTCCCCTTGTATCACCACATTCATCTTGAGGAGACCAAAAGTGTATCTTGACCTACAGTCAATCATGGCATGATGCCTAGCTAACCAATCCATGCCCAAGATGATATCATAATCTCTGAAGGGCATTTCAATGAGATCGGACAGAAAAGTGTGTCCTTGGATCACTAAAGGACAATCTCTATACATTCTATTAACCCTGACCTCCTGTCCTAACGGACTTGTTACTAGCACCTCAAAGTCCATTCTTGTACATGGAACAGCAATGCAATCAATGATGCTAGCACTCACATAAGAATGGGTGGAACCCGGATCAAATAGCACAAATACATCCTGATTAAAAGTTGAGAAGGTACCAGCCACAACATCAGATGTCTCTGCCTCTTCTCTCTGTCTCATGGCATAGACTCTGACTGGAGCACTATCTTGCTCTGATTGTTTTACTGTGCCTTGGCTGCCTGCTGGGTTACCTCTACCCCTGCCTCTACCTCTGCTAGGTGGTTATGAGCTTACAGTGCAGGCTCTGGGCGACCCACTGCGATGAGTAGGAGGTGGTCCAACTCTGCGACTCTGAGTGCAGTCCTTGGCAAAGTGTCCTGTGCCTCCACAGGTTATAACAGCTCCAATAGCCTTGTAGCATATCCCACCATGATTTCTTCCACAAGTTTCACATTGGCGGGAGGATAGGAACCTCTGGTACTCTGTGGCCGGATAGGGAGGTCTCTCACGAATATCTTCCCCTTCCGATTTCTTGCCACCTCTGCCATGTCCCCATAGTTCTTCCTCTTTCCAAGATGACCACTGGAACTCATTCTATAAATTTTCCCTCTTTCTCTGTCTTCTCGATCTCTTTTCTCTGGAGCGGTCTCAAACTCAACTCTTTCCAACTCTAGGGCTTGAGAAACAAGTTCGGAGAAGTTAGTGTGTTTGAAGCCGAGCACTTGTACTCACGATCTGGGCTTCAAGCCGATTTCAAACCTCTTGCATCTTTCCTGCGGTAGCAAGCAAAATTAATGCATAGTGGCTAAGGCGGGAGAATTCTCTTTCATACTCACCACCGACTGTTCCCTGTTTGGACTTAAGAATTCTTGTAGCTTACGGTCTACATAGGCATCGAGGACATATTTACTGCTGAATTCCGAGAAGTCATTCCATGTTAGCAATTGTAGGCTCTACGGTGTGGGAATGGTTTTCCACCAATCATAAGCATCCCCCTGTAACAATGACACTGAGTATTCAAATCTGAGCTCCTCTGTGCAATGTAGTTTCTTGAATACCCTATCCATCCTCTCTAACCATTGTTCAGCCTCTAGAGGATCTGCTGTCCCCTTGAACTCTGTAGCCCCATATTTCATCAATTTATCATATTGCCTCGTAGGAGACTGTGGTTGTACCACTGGTGTCTGTATTGGGACTTGAGTAGGTGCATTACCAGCCATTTGTTGGAACATTGCAGCCATCCACGAGCGAATGAGCAGAAAGCTGCGATCTGTGGTGTCTTCTTTGAACCACTAACATTTTGTAGGCCTGGGGCATCCCCTTGCACCTCAGCCTCAATAGACTGATCGACTGAACGATCACCCTCTTCCATATTCAATGCGAGGATCTTAGCTTTCCTGAACAAATAACACAAGAATATTCACTCTCGTTAGTGCATATTTATACTGTAATGTACTGTATGTATCAAACAATGATATTGAGCAGTTGTACTAAGCAGAAAGAACATTCAAATAACAGGTGGAAACAGAATTTAAAAACCAGGCTCTGATACCACTAAAACATGTCACACCCTATCCCTCTGTAAGGCATGACATGATCCCGTAGTGTACCTAATGAATTACCAACTCCGTCTACTGATAACCCATTAAATACACTACAAGGGATTTTAAAAACTTTTCTTACTTCTTTTACAGTGGTGAGCACTATTTACAGGTGTTCAAAACCTTTGGTTAACTGAAATGAAATAACTAACTCATTTGATTTATTTAGAATTTCTGTAAAAATTTTGGCAGAGTGCCCTCTATATTTTGGATAAAACAGTTCTTCAGAAAACCTGTAAAAAGCACTTCTATAATTTTCCAAATCTCAACTTCAATACATTTCTCAACACAACAATTCATCAACTCAATTCCATAGAATTTTTTTTCAAAGTCTGAGATAAGGAAATATAATACAACTTTTACAATCCAAAACACTCATAATTAATTTACAACTTCAAGTACAATTTAATTTACAACTGCTCAAAACCAATTACAATATGTACATACAGTGTCATACATTACAGTACAAAATGCAAAAAGCGGTATACTCAATATACCAGGTAATCCCTCGCTGGATGTATATGCAGCCTAGTCTGCTGCCCTGTCTATCTCTCTACCTGCGACAGCAATAAAAAGCTATCGCTGAGACAATGTCTCAGTGGTGCACAACATTAACCAAATACAATTTAAATCACAATTCATAAATCATGTAGATAGTGGATACTTAAAATCATATTTAAATTCAAGACAATAAATGTCGACAAGAATTTAAACTCCATTTGTCAATATCACAATAATTTTCCATAAGTCAGATCATGTTTGAATTCAAAAGACAATATATGTCAATGAGAGTTTAAATCCATTTCACAATCTCATAGTGCACATCAATAAATCACACACAGCTTAATCATGATCCATAGTTCAATTCGTCCCAAAAGTCGATGGCTAATGAGGTATTCAATTCGTCCCAAAAGTCAATGACTAATGAGGTATAACACAGCTAGCTAGCAAAAATATGAGTACTCATTCTATTCGTCCTCAACAGGCACACACCTCAACACTTCAGCCAGAGAGGGAATTCAATTCATCCCACTAGACAAGCTAGAGAGGAATACAATCAATATACATGATAGCTGTGGTTTCAAACCATTTACAGTGCTTTTCAATCAATAAGTATCCATCAATGTTATTCAAATAGTTTTTCACAGTTTCAAACCATTCACAATATTTTTCAATCAATAAGTGTCCATCAAACACATTTCCACAATTCAAAACAATGATATACAAATAGTCAATATTTATTTCCATTGAAAATAATTCAAAAGAAACAGTTGTTGTGCACAAACCTCTGATGACTGTCTCCCTGGTCTGGACTCAGTATTTCCTTCCCTTTCCCTGAGTCTTTAGTAACTGAGAAACACAATTTGAAGTGTTTCAGTACTAAATTATATTGTCTCTATCGATAATATTTGATAATTAATTCACTGAACTCAATTATTCACTTAATCACCTAATATACCGACCCTCGTTGCGTTTAAGGTAAATTAGGTTTTAGTGTCGATAATATGTCACATTCGATAGGTTTTAGGTTTGGTATGTTTTACCAAGTCATTTCCTTGCTTAGTGCATTTTAATGCAAATTCTTTGGATTCAGGACATCGGTTTGACCTAACCGGACGATCTATTTCCCTCGGTTTTCGGGTCTCGGTCGAAACTACAAACTTGTAGATTTAGGTCTTATGGACCGCGGTGCAAAATTTCAGGTCAATCCGAGTTAAGTAGACCGAGTTATGGTCATTACACTCTTGCTGGTCAAATGGTACCATTTTAGGTCAATTTTAGGTCAAAGTGGTCAATTCTGGTTCGGCCAGTTTTTGGACCCGAACTTGTGCAAGTTGTTTGACTTGCTTATGGTCATTTCTGGGCTTTGGTGTCTTCATAAGACTTGTAGGTATGGGTCTTAACTATTCTTGGTCAAAATTTCAGGTCAATTGGACCTGGTTTGAGTGAGTTATGGCCTAAACACTCACTGCTGCCCAATTGGTCATTTTTCAGGTCCTAATTGCATCTAATCCGAATTGGTCAAATTTTTAGGTCACCTTGCAAGCAGAATTTTGGCATGGTTTCTCAATGAAAGTTGGCACATTTTGTGCCTAGTTTCACCTCAAATTGGTCTCATACTAATTGAGGTTACACATTCAAGGTTATAGGCCAAAATATACACTGCCCTTAATATGCATTACACACCCCAACTTCAAACACACACTTACCTTTACAAGGTTTACTTCCATACCCTACCAAACTGTTTTGGCACATTACCAACAACATTTTCTACATAACATTAGCATTATTTTGGGCAGATTCCAATCACACTCAAAACACCAAATATCATTCACAATTACAATTTCTAAGTACCATTACAAACACACCTAAACATTACAAACTTTACATACACTTTACAATGTAAATTGACATACATATCATCAATCCTTCTAGGTCAATATGCTGCCCACACTTCCTTCAATATACACCATTACTCAAGTGTCCACAAGCTGCCACAATTCATTCATCAACATCACATTGCCGTACAATGCCAATTCCCATCAAAGTGCATAATTCACCATATATACATGCATTAAATCACTAGGTTACTAAATCACCATGATTAACATTATTTCTCATCAATTATATACACAAATACCTCATCAAAAACGTGACTCATGGCTGTCCAAAATGGAAACAATAATAACCCTTCAAACTCAAAATTTTCCTCTACCAAACTAACACCCATAACATAAACATAAACTTTAACAAAGAACTTTTCAAAAATGCAAACTTACCTTTAATTGTAAATTGCTAAACCTTCACCAAACTTCTCAAAATTGGTATCAATATCTTCCTTGTGGTGTGTAGACCATTTTTCATGAAAGAACCTAAGTGAATGGAGTTGAAATGGAGGGAGAGATTGAAGCTCAAAGAAAACGTCAATGGTGGCTCTTTTTCACTCTTCAATTCGGCATGGATGAGCTAAGTGAGGAAGATGGACTTTTGAGTGGGAATAATCTGCCCACTAATGAGTATTTTTAATCCTTTTAATGTTCTTAGTGGTCCACTAACAAATTTAATTCATATTTTAAGCTAACTATCCACTTATTCCACATTTAACCCATGATTTCCACTATTTATTTTAGGTACCACCAATTTAATTTTTTATTTTATTTTCTAAGTGTAATATTATTTATTTTTAATGGACATTTAGGTCAAAAGACACTTCGGGATGTCAAATGACTATAATGCCCCTGTTCGGGTGGCATTCAGATTTTTCAGATACCGGGTTTTGTCTGTTTTTCGATTTCTCACTTTTCTTTGTACTAATTATTTAATTTTTCTTTGATCTTTCTAATGATATTTATACTTCAATAAGGGTCTATTTATGTCCAAAAAATATTTTCCAGGGTTCCCCGCAGTCCAGGGCTAGTCAACGGTCCACGCCGTGACTTCCCGGTGCGGTCACCCATCGCTAGGTTTCCCGGCTCACTTACTCGGTTACATTTCTTTACTATGATTTTTCCTTTGTTTTTCTTTTCTTGTATTTCATTATTTTATGTCTCCTCTCCCATATCAAAGTACGGTTCTAGGCATCCTAGCTGTCCGGACAGCACTGGTCACCGGAGCAGTAGAACGCACTACCGAACTTAGGGGTGTTACACTCAGGCTCCTCCTCGCTCTCCTCTTCACCTCTGGGGACAAGATCCACCATCCAGTATAAGTCTTCCTCAAGATAGCGCCTCTCAAGCTCGACTAGAAGATCGCCATGAGCATTCACATAAGCACTAGCTTCTCTAGCCACGGCCTCTTCTTCTTTCACTTTGATCTCTTTGGTAAGGCGAGTGACATCAGTAAATCGGCAGGCCCGAGCATCTTCAAGTTTCCACTCTATTTCAGCTATCCAATCCTCGTAAGACTTCGTCCGATCTTCAATTTGGGCGATGTGGTCCTGAGCGGATGAAAGTTGGGCTCTGGCTGAAGCTGCATCCTGGATCGCCTTCAGAATTTCCTGTCTCAAGAGATGGGCCTTTTCTCTAATTATATGTTGATTCACAATGCTCTCTACACTCAAGCTCATCGTCTGAGCCAGGAGATCATCAATGCTATCCAGAACCAGTCTATTCCGATCTTCCTGAAAGCAGATACTGGCACCCAGGACCTTGGCCAAGCCAGGATTCCCTCAAACTGAGCGATTCTTTTCCAGGGAGTGGATGAGGACCTGAGCAAGACGAGAGAGGGTCCTTATGGTTGGTTGGGAAGACCCTCCTTCTGCACTTGAAGAAACCGGCAGAGGCAGTGATTCAGCTTGTCGAGGAGGGGAAGGAGCAATCTCTACCTCTGGGGTTGGCTGTTTTGGAGGTCGGAATGAAAAGCCCAGCACTTCTACCGAGTCCCACCTCGGCGTCTGGGAGGCAACAACAGCTTTCATTTCTCGCACTTTCCAGGCGACCTCCCTTTTTCGCTTGCGGCTCTCCTTTGCTCTCTCGCCTCCCTCTATACTTGCACAGAGAACAAGTTAGTGAGATCACCAAAGTTAAGAGATTGAATATTTAGGTTATACCTATCCCGGGTCCGAGGTCAGAGAGCTACAACTCATAGTCCTTATGGACTATCATTTGCATTAGCCACCGCTTCAGTTCGGCCATAACCGCATCCAAACACGAATACTTGTGAGTGGCCGCTGATCCTTCAATTCCTTTACTATGGCATCCTTGTCCTTATTTAGGGCGATCTTCTTTGGAATCAAGGGAACCAAATACTGCCAACTGCGCGGGATACCCTCAAAGCCATTCGGGTCCTTACTCCTCAATATGAAGAACCGATTTTTCCAATTCTTCAATGAAGAAGGGAGATCTGTGAAAAGCCCGTAATTCAGTTTGGCTTGGAAAACCAATACTCATCGTCCTTCCGCTGAGCGAGCCTATGCAACTCAGCAAAAACCTTTGCTGTAGACTCGAGCTTTTTAGCTCGGCATAAACCTCTGAAAGTCACTAGAGTCTGCCAGGAGTTCGGGTGCACTTGGGCTATACAAACATGATGGAACTTCAGAATGGCTCTAAAGAATTCGTTCAGGGAAACCGAAGCCCGGCCTTCAATTGTTCTTCATATACCATGATCAAGTTATTTTCTTTAAAGAAATGAATGGCTCGGAGATCGCCATGACATTTGATAAGCTCGAAGGAGTCAGTTCGAAGGTTGTACTCTTGGCTAATGGACTGAAGATCGGTCTCCTTGAAAACCGATGGCAACTCGTCTATGGGTAAGTTCTCTTTCCCTGAAGAAGATGTTTGTTTTGATTTAGTTACCCGACCGTGGGCTGGGACAGAGGTTGTAGAAGGTTCAGGTCGCTTGCTCGGTCTGGCCACCTCACCTTCGTCCGATGTCCATGAGATATGAACGGAAGGAGGACTAGCAGCTCTCTGACCGTCGGTACCGCTCATTTTCAAAGAACGAAAGTGAAACCATTAAAAAAAAGATCAAAACTCTTACCAGAGTATAAATTGGCGTCGAAAAACTCTAGAAAACAATGGAGAGTGTCAAAGTCGCTAGAGAAAGGTTTGAAAATGACATAAGGGAAAAAATAGCTAACCTCCTCCCTATTTATACCCACCTAAGCATTAAATGCTCACGAAGCCTCAAGTGATGCATCGGTTCGTGAAACTGAGCCATTTCAATGACATGTCGAAAGAAGATTCCAAAAATATAATAAAAGGTCAGACAAATGAGATCGGTTAACGAAGGTCATCAGATCGAACAGGGTTCCGAACCAACGAATTGGCAAATGGCGATTCATCTAGGGATCAGATCGGGCACATTTATCAGAGATCAGAATAATAACCAATGCAATAATAAAACAAAAACATTCAAGTAAAATTTTATTTCATTTCCAAAAGATCATTTGGGCGATCTCTTGATATCAGATTACATTATTTGGGCGATCTCTCAAGATCAGATTACATCATTTGGGTGATCTCTCAAAAGATCCGATTACACATTTGGGCGATCTCTCAAAATCAGCACTACATTCTATCTTAACTTAGACCACTCCTGAGCCTAGAATAATGGCCTATGTCAAAGCCTAGTCTTATGGCTGAATCAAAAGATGTGTTTAATCAGAAAGCCAACAATAAATACTGGGCAAATGTACAGCTCAGATGGGGTGACTGTGACTCTCATGATATTGAGCGCGTCATTATCGATGTCATCGATCAAAACCGAGCTGCAATCGGGACCCTCGAGATAGTGAGGAGCCAAGTGAACTTCAATAGGCAGTCACTGATATTAAGATTGTAATTAGCGGTCCTTATGTCATAGATCGGTCTGCACGCCATACCGATGGGCCGACCTGATATCGGCACGATAGTTAGTTTTGACCTTGATCGATCAATTAGTCTAGTTCCCTTACCGTCATCGGATGACACCCTCATAAACCTCTGATCACCGAAATTGCTCATTTTCAGGAGATGAACAAAGAAAGCATTCGAAAAAAGATTAAAGTGGTTGTTATGAGAAGAATTCTTGCCGGAAAGGCCAAGAACTGAGAAATAAAACATTAAAGATTCATCGGAGAAAGTTATAAGTAGGCAAAGGAAAATTCGTCAATATATATATATATATATATATATATATATATATATATATATATATATATATATATATATAGGGCCCTAGCATTTATTACATACAGAACTCGAAGCGGACGCATCGGTAACTGAAGAATTTATAGCTTTGACCGATACAGGTTAGATTGAAAGGAGAGATCAGAAAATAAGAGAGATCGGGAAGTAAGAAGGGACCAGATGCAAGAGATAGAGATCGGAATAATAACCCTAAAATTGGTCAGTCACAATGGGAAGATCGAAAAAGCGAAGGAGGACTTATAAAGATCAGAGAACTCAGGGAGTTGAATAACTTCTGATCATGACCTTTAATTAGCTCCCTTCACCATCAGATCTGAGTTAGTTAAAGAATTACAAGCATGATCTAATCCTCGCCACACATCTCATTTGTAAGGATGCACTCCTAGCTGCCAGATTCCAAATGGTTAAAGCAGCCCAGTACATCTCGATCTACACCGTTGATTATAATTGTAAGGATGGATTTGGAGCCTTTGGATCAAAAGCAGATGACAGATTTGGCGCTTTTTATTCCCAGCCTTTGGATCCATTTTACAAGGCAAGCCCTTTGAGCGTTGGATTAAGGGGCGAAAAGGACATAAATTCTGAATGAAATCTTGACCCTCAATTTTGATTTTCTTTAATTTCCAGACATCGGATTATGTCATTTTGAATTTAGGCCTTCCATCTCCTCCTGATAAGATCCTGACCCTCCATTTTGAGCACCCATTCCCTATAAATACTTGCATGCAATACTGTAGAGGAGGGGGGTGATTATCGTGGAAAGACTCTGAACTTTGATATAGCCTTATTGCCTATCATTCGAAGCTCTCAAAGCTTTGAGAAACTTTAGAAACCAATTTTCTGGAGTATCTCATTCAAAAGAGCTTTAAATCCTATGATTCTCATTTCAGTATCTATGCATTGTCCTGCGAGCTCAACTTCACTTCACTTCGTCCCCATCACCTCGGATCAGCTCCAGTTTTTCGGTCATCTCAGTCTTCAGCTACCTAAGATTTGCTGATACCGGCGTTGGCTCACCCATCATCCCAACTTTCTACAAGTAAGCGTCTAACCTGTCGTTTGTTGAATATCCTTGGTTCATTTTCTTAAGTTTTTTTTAAGGTATCTAATCACACTGAGTCTTAAAATAGGTTGTCTTAACTCGTAATCATTATCTTTGTCTCTTTTTATTCATTTGCAAATTTCATCTTTATCATCACTTCATTTTTATTTCCCTCGAAAATAAATGTTCGAGTCATCGGTGACTAGTAAATACTCTAAAGAGTACAGGTAGAAATACTAACCCAGGAGCTTTTAGTCCAAATAAATGAAAATAATAGGAAAACGAGCGTGACTCGAGTAGTTATAGAAAAGTCAGAATAGGCTAAAGGGGTCTAAATGAGAAAATAAGTTACGAGATCGGGTCCTGGAGTGAGCCCAAACGATAAGTTAGTGGATCGGGAATCGAGACGAAGTTCGAACCTCAGGCAGGTGACCCAAAAGGGACAGAGTCTAAAGCCAAAGAGTTCGGATAAAGCAATCACGCGGAAGATCAGCAAGGAGTTCGGCCCAACGTTCACCATCCAGTTATAAAATTCCATAGTCCAGTAAAAGCCTTTCACAGGGGTTTCCGTGCCTTTGGTAATTCTTTCCAATATGAAAGGGATTGGGATAGAACCTTTACCCGAATCCCTAGGTTAAAATTCTAATAAAACACCATTCTTATAAATACGGGATATCGGGAGAGAGATCTCGCCCTAGTTATCAGTGAGCTTTAACAAAATATATTAAGAGATCGGGAGAAAGTTCTTACTCAAGTTCTAAGCTTAACTTTTTAATAAAATATATTGAGAGATCGAGAGAGAGTTCTTACTCGAGTTCTCAACTTAAATTTTTAATAAAATACACTAAGAGATCGGGGGAGAGTTCTTACTCAACTTCTCAGCTTGAACTTTAACAAAATATATCAAGAGATCGGGAGAAAGTCCTTTCCTGAATTTTCAACTAAAATTCTAATAAAATGTTTCAGAGTAGGAGAGAGTCCTTCTGCCTTTAATCCTAATACTTTTATTACAAAACTCTCTATATGTTCTAAACAACGAGTCTGCGGGAGAGTTCTTCCAAAGTATCCCGAATATTATGTTGAGGCCCGATGGAGGGTTTTCCTCAAGGCACTCATACTTATAAGGCAAAATTCCCCCTAAAAATATCACAACTTAAGTATTCATATTAATCCTCAAAATACCCATTATACAACACCTATTCATTGAAGGGTTATCTCATGTACTCGTGTTCTTGAGCAACCCGTAATAGTGAAATATTAAACATTCCTTTTATCCATTACTAAGGATTAACATCATCATTCTACTCTCCAAAATTATCAATTTCGATTTATAAAGAGCACATCATTAAATCTGCTTACCCTTATTGAGGGACGAGGTGGGGTGCCTAACACCTTCCCTACTCGTATATGGACTCTGAACCTAGAATCTCTATTTTCGAAGTGGTTCTTAATTTATTTTTACAGACGGTTTTCTTTAATTTCCCTTAAAATTAAAGTGGCGACTCCTTGCTTTTTCCACTTCAGTGAGAATCATCCGGCAACCGCAAAGTCCTTACGACAGCTTGGCGACTCCACTAGGGATCAATACCAAAATAACCCTGATTTAGAAGTCCAAAGAATAAATTTAATTTTGTCTTCTTATGAGTTGGTAATTCTGAGGGTTAACCTATAGAATCAGAGATTTTAATTTTTTAATTATTATTCTCTCTAACCGTTTTGTTTGTTTTAATTGTTTCATTTATTGCAGTAATCTTCGCCTAAATTTCCTTGAGTAAGGAAGAGGTAAATATGTCCCTTCACACACTAATTACCCACACGATATCCTCACACACTTTAGCCCTATACCCGAGCTCTCTCACCCTGTAGGGAGGAGGAGGGGGTCATGTAGCGGTACTCGTGGGTTTTTACCTCGTTAGTATCCGTGAAAACTTCTGCTAAGATTGGAACTTATTTCACCTATTGTGATAACCGTGGATTTTTTCCCATCATTATCATAATGGTGAAATGGGGCTCTACTGTTTATAGTAGAGACAATTTGGGAACCTGTGGCTTTAGAAAAATTAGACCTTGAGCTAAACTGTCACATTAGTCAGAGCCTATGATAAGCTGTCCTTAAAGGTAGGACCATCCAATTAGATAGTATCTACCCGGTGTCACATCACCCTATTTTAGGACAAAAGGGATATACTTGCTTTCACCCTACTTTGATTATATCTTTACATTTTTCTTAAATAACATGAGTGTAATTTTGAATCATACTGCCAGGATGAATCTAAACACCTTCCTACTTTGATAGGTGTATAGATATGGTCACGCAAATAGTATAATTCAAAATTACCTGAATTTATGCTGCTAACTTTTTCCTTTATAGGTATTAAAAAATTGGTGTTTGCCAAGGGTCAAAAAACTTTAAAATGGCATCTTCAAGTCAGTCAGCCAAAAAGGTTTTAAAATAGAAACAGGGTGCTCAACAAAGATTCAAATCAGTCCGTGTCTCGAAATCCCTACAGACTGGTGAGATAGAAGCAGAAGCCCGTTCGTTGCCTCCATTAGATCTTAGTAAAATTGATATCAGAATAGCCAGTTTTGATGACTTATTGAATAGTTGGAAATCATTGCCCAATCATGCCTAGACACAGTTCGAGGAGAAATATGGGAAGATTGCCTCCTTGATATGAGTCAAAGCACAGGCTCTGGCACTAAAGGCCATGTTGTCTACTTGGAATCCCAGTTATAGAGTATTTTCTTTCAATGATGTCGACACGACACCTACCATAGAAGAATACTAGACACTGTTGGAAATCCCTTAAGTGGCTTAGAATTGTATTTATCTCCACCTTAATCATAGACAAACGTGGAAATGGTTCGTGCACATAATAGGAGTCCCAGCAAAGGAAGCTAGAATAAAAGAAACCGTTAAGGGAAACTCGCGTGGGTAGCCTTGGATCTACATTAAGAAGCAATTGGACCAGCACATTCAGAGTGAGAAATGGGATAAGGTGTTGTTAGTTTTAACTCTGTGGATTTATGGACTGGTTTTACTCCCCGAACCTCTGGGAATTGTTACCCATAATTTCACAAAATTATTTTGGGCTGTAGAGAAATAGAATGTCAATCCAATACCTGCTATTCTTGCCTAGACCTTCTTGACCTTGATGTATTGCCATCATCTGGGTAAGGGAATCATTAAGTGCTACATCCAGCTGCTGTATCTTTCGATCCTCAGTCATATCTGTCCACTAGAAACTAAGGGTCTGACCTAGTACTCTGACCAACCCATTATTGAAAAGATGGTGAAGTTAGTAATTCGACGAAGGGATGAACGACAATGGCAAGAGCAAATCCTGAATTTTAGTAGTCACAATTATTGTTAGAGAAAGTTGTGGACTACGGGCCAACCCATCTTGATCAGCACGAGAGGTCATCATTTTGTACTGTTGATAGGGCTAACCGAATGCACAAGCTACATCCCAGCTATGATAATAAGGCAATTCGGCTCAACTCAAATTGTTCCTAATACTAAAGGATTCCGTCAAACTCATTTCTATCATGAACCATGCAGAGAAGACGAATTGAAGGCTTTGCGCAAATCTTGGGAAGAGGTGACCTTGATGGAACGGTTACCTAAAGGGCCAAGTACAACAGAGGAATATTCTTTATGGAGAAACGAGAGAGATAAGGAATATCGAATCTCCAAACTAGCAGGGTCCGGGGAAAGTATATCTTACCAAGAAGTCTGTTTAGAAAGAGGTGATATTAGATCGAGTAGCTCTCTTCGGAATTTGACTATTGAGAACCAGCAATTGAAAGAGCACATAAATTAGAAAGTCAAGAGCAAGCATTGGAAAGGGAAGCAAAGAGACTTAGAGACGAGATGACTGCTGCAAAAATAGAATATGAGAGGCGAAAAACCCAGTGGGAGAAAGAGAAGGCTTCGCTCCAAAGCACAGTAAAGGAGAAGGAGATGCAAAATGGCAAATTACGAGAAAAACTGAAATATTGGTAGAAGAATACCAGCAAGAAAATAGAAGGAGGAAGCATGAACTTAAAGATCAGACACAATTAATCAATGATATCTCAAAGGAGTGTGCCAAAGAAAAAAAGGAAAAGGACAGACAAGCCACCCTTTACCAAGAATTGCGAGGGAATGTCGACCGATTAGAAAAGATGATAGCACAAGGGAAACAAGAACTCCTGCCTGAATCCGAATATGCTTTGAAGACATTCAACCCTGCAAGATAAGAAATGAGATTGTATGAGTATCTCAAAAGATGCCATTATATTTTAATGAGCCTTCCTGAGCCTAGGCAATAGCGTAATACTATGTATGCTTCACAAATAAGAAAACTATGCTTTGGGACCTTGAAACTTATGAATGAATAGTATAACTCCCGTGGGATTTATCCTCGTTAGAGCTATGCGAAAGAACATATGCTATATATGAACATGTATCATAACCATGCATATGCCCCGTCATTCACGGTTGAACTATTGAATGATGCCATTGTAAAGGATAATGTAATCTACCCTCGACAAACACCGTTTCCAGCAATTATTTGCCGCAGTATCCTTTGACCAACCAAAACTTTTGCCACATTAAGTTTTTTTCTAGAAATAAAACTAATAACGCAACTTTCTACAGGAAACCAATATTGCTCCCAAAGCAAATCCGATCCAGTAATCGGTTGTACCAAGAAAGGTTTACTTAACAAGATCCCGAGCTAAGAAGATAATGGAAGAGCAAGAACAAGTGCAGAACCTAGAGGGGCAAGTTTCAGAATTAAGGGAACAGATCTCAGAATTAATGAAGATGATGAGAGAAATGTCCCAAAATAAAGAAACCACCCGGCCAGCACCGGAACCAAGTTTACCAATGATTCCCCCACTTACAACAACAGTTGATACTTATGCCCAAAAACTTCATGATCAAGCCTCAACTTCTTTCACCTTCCAAACTAGCATCCCTAATCCAACAATTACCTTCAATCCAACATTCTCTAGCAACGAGTTTCCTGTCTCTTATCACCAGGCTGTCTCGAATGCAGAATTTCATCCTTCAGTACCAATCCTTTCAGTTTACCCTGTAACCAATTTTCTAACTGGGGGAATAGCTCATGCAATGGGAGGGAAAAGTAGAGAAAAAGAAAATAAGAAGTTATTTGCTATGGATCAAAGACTAAGAGCTATCTAAGGGTTAAATATGCATGGCTTAGTCGATGTGTTGTCGCTGAGATTAGTACCAAATGTGGTTGTGCCACCAAAATTTAAAGTCCTGAAATTCAACAAATACAGTGGAAGCTCTGACCCGTTCATCCACTTAGCCACTTACATAGCTAAAATGTCCGCTCTCATGGAAGATGATAGACTATTGGTACACTTCTTCCACGAAAGTCTCACAGGAGCAGCCTTACATTGGTGCATACAATTGGATAGAAGTAGATTACGCTCTTGGAAAGATTTGGCTGATGCTTTCTTTAAGCAATACAATTTTAATTATGATGTTGCACCCACAAGGAGAGACCTCCAAAAACTAGTGCAGAGGGAAAGGGAAAGCTTTAAGGAGTATGCCCAGAGGTGGAGAGAAAAGGCGGTTGAAGTTTATCCTCCAGTGACAGATAATGAACTCTGTTCTCTATTCATTAAGACTCTGAAGGCCCCATACTTCAATTTAATGATTGGCAATACTTCTAACAGTTTTTCTGATATCATCTAGACAGGAGAAATGATTGAAGCAAATCTCCGATTAAGGAGGTTACAAGAAGTAGTAGGGGAGAGTTTCATAAAAAAGCCTACTAATTTCGGGAAAAGGAAAGAAAGGGATGTACACTCCATTTCAAGACAAACTCACCTACCACTGTCTCAAGGTATTTTGCGGTCGCCTGGACGAAAGCTCTTCACTGAAGTGGGAAAAGTGAGGAGTCGCCACTTTAATTTTGAGGGAAATTAAAGAAAACCATTTGTGAAAATAAATTAAAAAGAAACCACTTTGAAAACAGAGATTCTAGGTTCGGGGAACAAATTTAATGTTATGCTCCTCATAAATTAAAAAGATAATTAGAGGGTAGGGGTAGTGATGATGTTAATCCTTTGTGCAAAATAAAAGAATGTTTGATATTTCACTTATTTTGGGTTACCCAAGAACACGAGTTCGTGAGATGGCCCTTTAGTGAATAGGTGTTTGAATAAAATTGTCTTGTGTATTGGAGTTGTATTGTTTAATTTGGAATTTTGTTAAGAGAGTTCAGGTGAGGAGCTTCCCCTCGATCTCTAGATATATTTTATTAAGAGTTTTAAGCGGGAGATTTCGGATAAGAACTCTCCTCCGATCTCCACATATTTTATTAAGGTCTTGGCAGAGAAACGAGTAAGAACTCTCCCTCGATCTCTTTGAATATTCGGTTTAAAGTTTTTAGTAGAAGATCTTGGATAAGAATTCTCCTCCGATCTTCGTGTTTTTTAATGAGAATCAGGTAAGAACTCTCCCCCGATCTATTAGAGTGTTTGGTTTAAAATTTTAATGAAGGATCTCGAATAAGAACTCTCCTCCGATCTCCGTGTTTTTTATTTGAATGAGGATCGGGTAAGAACTCTCCCCCGACCTCTTAAAGTGTTCGGTTTGAAATTTTAATGAAGGATCTCAGATAAGAACTCTTCTCCGATCTCCGTGTTTTAATTTGAATGAGGATCGGGTAAGAACTCTCCCCCGACTTCTTAAAGTGTTCGGTTTAAAATTTTAATGAAGGATCTCGGATAAGAACTCTCCTCCGATCTCCATATTTTATTTGAATGAGGATCGAGTAAGAACTCTCCCCCGATTTCTTAAAGCGCTCGTGACATAAGGCCGAACTTTTCACTGATGTCGTATATGACTACCTTGTCCGAACTCTTTGGCTGGCTACATCCGATCTCTTTCAGTTACTAGTCTGGGGTCCCATCCTATCTCGATTTCCACCCTATTATGCTATTTCCTAGACTCGCTTAGTAGCCCGGCCTCATGACTTTTTCTCCTGATTCCCTATTCATTCTTTGATTATTTTACTTATTCAAAAGAAACTATCACGTTAGGATATTGCTACCAACATTTTACTAAATTACCTACAAGTTACCCGCAACCAGAACACCTATATTCGAAGGAAATAAAAACTAAGAACAAATAAATAACGTGAACTGATGAATGGAAAAAGTAAACTCAAGAGAATAACTATCGGCCTAAAGGATCTACGTGGAGATCTTTAGTATAACTGGACTTAATGAAAATTTCGAGAATAAAAGTAAAGAAAGTAAAACACGAGCGTTCGGCAAAATGACTCCGGAGATCACAAATATTGTAGAGTTGAAAGCTGGTGATAAAAGGACCAATGCTTACTTCGAGATTGCAAAAACTAGGTTAAAATGCAGTTGAGCCAAAGCGACGGAAATTGGGTCAGAAAGAGATCAAGCTGAGAGAATAATATGTTGATGTTGGGGTGATGAAGATGAGATTAACAGAAATGGTATGGCAGAGTGATGAACAAACTGAAAATGAAGGATTTCAGGGTTCGAAAACTCTATCAATGGAGATACTCAAGAAAACTAGTTTCTGAAGTTTCTCAATTTTTATGCAAGCTTAGAATGGCAAAGTAGCAAGACTGAATTAAATTTTAGAGCCTTTCCATTATAATCACCACCACCCTTTTTTTGTCCGCCCCTCTACAGTATTGCATGTAGGTATTTATAGGGAACGGGTGCTCCTAATAAAGGGTCAGGATCTCTTCTTGGGAGATGAAAGGTTTGGATTTAAAAGGACATAATCCGATGCCTGAGAATTGAAGAGAATCAAAATGGATGGCTGAGATCCTATTCAGAATATCTGTCCTTTCTCTTTTTAATCCAACGGCTCAGGATCTTTCCTATCAAGACAGATCCAAAGGCCGGGAATAAAAGGCATCAGTCCTGTCGTCTACTTTTTGATCCAAGGGCTCCAGGTTTGTCCTTACAAGTAAGATCAACGGTGGAGATTAAGATGTACAGGACTGCCATAACTGTCTTAGCGTCTGTCAGCAATGTGGGCGATTTTGTAAATGAGGCGTGCGGTGAAGATTTGATCATGTCTGCAACGCTTTAACTACCTTGGCCCTGATTATTGCTTTCGGATCTCTTTTCTTCTGATCTCTCTGTCATGACTCTTTTCCGATCTCTCTCACATCGGGTCCTTCATCGCTTCCCGATTTGAGATTGCCCAAACGATGAAATTTGATCTTTAAAGGTTCTCTCAATGATGTAATCCGATCTCTTGGGATCGCCCAAATGATGTAATATGACCTTTTGGAAATGAAATGAAATTTTATTTGAAGGTCATTATTTAATTATTGCATTGGTTATTTTTTCGATCTCTGATGTGCATATCCGATCTGATCTCTAACTAACCAATCTGTGACTCTGAAGATTCACCCAAATCCGATAGCCCTAGCTAACCGATCTCATTTTATTTTATTTATTGTGTTTCTGGAACCTTCCCGCGACGTGTCAGGAAAGTGGGCGGATTTCGCTAACCGATGCGTTGCTTAGGACTCTGTGAGCATTGAATGCTCAAACGGGTATAAATAGGGGGAGGGTCCATCAGTTGCTCCTCTATGTCACTTTTAGCACTCTGCTAGCAACTTCAACATTCTCTCATTTGTTCAAGTGTTTCCGGCATCGATCACATTCCGGTAAGGGTTTTTCTAAGATTCAGACCCATATTTTGGGTGATTAGGTATCAAAAATTAAAACGTTGAGAATCAAAATTTGGCTTGGAAGTTAAAGTTGGAAACTAAAATCAACTTAGATCAAGGAACCAGAGGTTGATGACAGGAATTTAAATGCGAGAAATTAAAATCAACTTGGATCAAGGAACCAGAGGTTGATGACAGGAATTTAAATGCTGGAAATTAAAAATCAACTTGGATCAAGGAACCAGAGGTTGATGACAGGAATTTAAATGCTGGAGAAATTAAAATCAACTTGGATCAAGGAACCAGAGGTTGATGACAGGAATTTAAATGTGAGAAATAAAATTAACTTGGATCAAGGAACCAGTGGTTGATGACAGGAATTTAAATGCGAGAAATAAAATCAACTTGGATCAAGGAACCAGAGGTTGATAGCAAGTAATTTAAATGCTAGAAATTAAAATCAACTTGGATCAAGGAACCACAGAGGTTGATGACAGGAAATTTAAATGCTGAAAATTAAAATCAACTTGGATCAAGGAACCAGAGGTTGATAGCAAGAAATTTAAATGCTGGAAATTAAAATCAACTTGGATCAAGGAACCAGAGGTTGATGATAGGAAATTTAAATGCTGAAAATAAAAATCAACTTGGATCAAGGAACCAGAGGTTGATAGCAAGAAATTTAAATGCTAGAAATTAAAATCAACTTGGATCAAGGAACCAGAGGTTGATGATAGGAAATTTAAATGCTGGAAATTAAAATCAACTTGGATCAAGGAACCAGAGGTTGATGATAGGAAATTTAAATGCTGAAAATAAAAATCAACTTGGATCAAGGAACCAGAGGTTGATAGCAAGAAATTTAAATGCTGAAAATTAAAATGCTGACAAAGCAAGCCTAACCTGACACGAGGAGTTCTTTCGCGACGAAGTGTACTTAACAGGATCCCAAAGATAAACGATTAATGGAGGAAGAGTCTCAAGACTTAACCCATAACTTTCCCTTTCTTACTCACTTCCAGGATGCCCTTTCAGCTCTCGACTTTCTTTTTATTTTGCGAAAAGCGCCCTTGCGGGTTTTCACTTTTTCCTTCTACATATTTGACTAGAAGCGCCCTTCCGGGTTTTCACCTCTAGTTTTTTTTTTTTTATCATTTCCTGCAAATCTCATAGCAAAGTACATGAGGTTATCAATATCCAAATCCTAATCTTACGACAAAATTTTAACAGATTAATAGTGCATAAAATAAAGATGTAGAAGAAAAATAACATCAGAATGTGGGTATCTAAGAAAGATGAATCTGAGTGTAAGTATACAAGAAAAATAAATTAAATTGTAAATATATAAAGAAGATAAATTAAAGAGAAAGAATGACTTTATTATGGCTTGAGAGAAAAAGGTACAGTCACAAAGAAAAAGGGTACAAGAATGGATCTCACAGATTCCTTGTGGTTAACTTTGAAGTGCCTTAACTGCCATTATTTCAAGTATTCTGTTGACGAACATTCGTGCCGTGGTGACTTATTTCCTTTCCTAGTCCTGTATTCTCTTCCTTATTTCTCCATCTTCTGATTTTAAGGGTGCCCTTTCAGGTTTTTGCCCCTAAATTTTTTTTTTATCACTTTTTCAGGGTGCCTTTTCGGGTTTTCACCCTTCACTCATTTTACAGAAAGCGCCCTTTCAGGTTTTCGCCCTCTTTCGCACATTTTGCTAGGAGCGCCCTTTCAGGTTTTCACTCCTACCCTTTTTTCTTTTTTTTTTTTTAGGCATAATACCTTTTGACAGTGTCGACATTCATAGGTCTTGGGAATTCTTCGCCATCCATGTGGGTCAAGATCAGAGCACCACCAGAAAACGCCTTTTTAACCACATAGGGTCCCTCATAAGTTGGCGACCATTTACCCCAGGCATCGTTTTGATTCGGAAGCACATTTTTCAGGACCAGATCTCCTGGTTGGAATTCACGCGGGCAAACGCCTTTGTTAAATGCCCTAGCCATTCTTCTTTGGTATAATTGCCCATGACACACTGCTGCTAGCCTTTTCTCGTCCAGCAAATTCAATTGGTCTAACCTTGATTGGATCCATTCTGACTCATCGATTCCTGATTCTTTCAGAATTCTCAGGGAAGGAATTTCTACTTCAATAGGCAAAACAGCTTCCATTCCATAAACCAGTGAGTATGGAGTTGCCCCAGTTGATGTCCTTACGGAGGTCCGGTATGCATGAAGGGCGTAGGGAAGCATATCATGCCAATCTCTATAGATGACGGTCATTTTTCGGATGATTCTCTTGAGATTTTTGTTAGCGGCTTCCATTGCTCCATTCATCTGGGGACGGTATGGTGAAGAATTGAGATGTCAGATCTTGTATTGGTCACATAAACTTTGGACCTTCGGACCATTCAAATTCTTGGCGTTGTCAGTGACAATTTCACTGGGGAGGCCGTGTCGGCAGATGACATTATTTCGCAGAAATTTGAGGAATGTGTTCTGCGTGATGTAGGCATATGACGTCGCTTTGACCCATTTAGAAAAATAGTCAATAGCTACCAAGATGAACCTATGCCCATTGGATGCCTTAGGATTAATGGGACCAATTACGTCGATGCCCCACATTGTAAAAGGCCAAGGCGAGACAAGATTGAACAATTGATGAGGCGGAACGTTTAGCGGATCCACATAGATTTGACATTTATGACACTTCCGAAAGTACTCGATACAATCTTTCTCCATAGTAGTCCAGAAATATCCCCGTCGCATGATTTGTTTGGCCATCATATGTCCATTAGCATGGGTTGCACAATTTCTCTCATGAGTCTCAAAAAGGATCTTCCTTGCTTCTTTTGTATCTATGCATCTCAACTGTTCGCCATTGGAGTTGCTTTTGTATAGAATTTCACCGCTGGGGAAGTATCCTAAAGCTAATCTCCTGATCATTCTCCTTTCGTTTCTGCTTGCCCCCAGAGGGTATTCCCTGGTTTTGACGTAGACCTGGATATCATGGTACCATGGTTTGCCATCAATTTCTTCCTCGGCCATGAAACAATAAGCTGGCTCACCCCTTGCTTTGATTTGCAATACCTGAGTCATCTGCGCCTCTTCCATTTGAGCCATGATAGCTAGAGTGGCTAAGGCATCCGCGAATTGATTCTTGTCCCGACTGAGGTGAGTGAAAGAAATTTCTTCAAATCTCTTGATCAATTCCAGTAGGTACTTTTGATATGAGATCAGCTTCGGGTCCTTGGTTTGCCATTCTCCCTTAACCTGATAAATGATTAAGGCCGAATCTCTATACACCTCTAACTTCCTGACTTTCATTTCGATGGCAGCCTGTAAACCCATCACACAGGCTTATTATTCCTTGACGTTGTTGGTGCAGTCGAATCTTAACTTGACAGCTATCAGGAAGTGCTTTCTGTCAGGGGATACCAACACAGCTCCAATCCCATTACCAGACAAATTAACAGCTCCGTCAAAATACATTTCTCATACATCAGCTGATTCCCTCTATTCACTGCCGACCTCATTGACATGCTCATCAGGGAACTCGAAATCCAAGGTTTCATAATCTTGGATAGGGTTTTCTGCTAGGAGATCAGTAATTACGCTCCCTTTTATCGCCTTTCTGGTCATATAGACAATATCATATTGAAAGAGTATGACCTGCCATTTTGCTATCCCCCCTAGCACGAATGGGCTTTCAAATACATACTTGATGGGATCCATCTGGGAGATGAGCCATGTCTTATGATTCAACATGTAGTGTTTGAGCCGATTAGCCGTCCAGGCCAATGCGCAACAAGTTTTTTCTAGGAAAGAGTACCTAGTCTCGCAATCATTGAATTTCTTGCTCAGGTAATAAATGGCCCTCTCTTTTCGGCCTGTGTCATCATGCTGCCCCAAAACACATCCCATTGAGCTCTGTTGGACTGCCATGTACAGAATCAACGGCCTTCCTGCCACTGGAGGGACCAATATCGACGGGTTCGACAAGTACTGTTTAATTTTCCCAAAAGCCTCTTGACAAACTTGGTCCCATCGAGTAGTGTTGTTCTTTCTGAGTAACTTAAAGATGGGCTTAGCATTAGCAGTGAGGTTGGAAATAAATCTTGAGATGTAGTTTAGCTTCCCCAGGAAACTTCGCACCTCCCTCTCTGTTTTTGGGGATGGCATTTCCTGAATGGCTCGAACTTTGTCTGGATCCACTTTTATTTCCTTCTCACTCACTATGAATCCCAACAACTTTCTAGATCTAGCTCCGAACACACATTTGGCAGGGTTTAACTTCAGATAATACTTCCTGAGTCTTTCGAATACTTTCCTCAGCACTTGTACATGACTTTCTCCCTCTTTGGATTTGATGATCATATCATCCACATACACCTCTACTTCTTTGTGCATTATATCGTGGAATAATGTGACCATAGCACGTTGGTAGGTAGCTCCCACATTCTTTAAGCCAAATCGCATGACCCGATAACAGAATACCCCCTACTAAGTGATAAAAGCAGTTTTCTCCTTGTCTTCTTCATCCATGGGGATTTGGTTGTACCCGGATGCCCCATCAATACACGAACATCTACCCAATCCTACAGCATTGTCTACTAGCACGTCTATGTGTGGGAGAGGGAAATCATCCTTCAAGCTCACTTTATTGAGATCCCTGTAATCAACACACACCCTGACTCTCCCGTCCTTTTTCATTACCGGGACAACATTAGATATCCACTGAGGGTACTTGACCACTTCCAAAAATCCAGCATCATACTGCTTTTTGACTTCATCCCTAACTTTGAGTAGCGTGTCAGGGTTCATTCTTATTAACTTCTGCTTCACTGGAATTGTCCTGGGAATAAGGGGAATCTTGTGTGTCACTATCTGAGGGTCTAAACCGGTCATATCGTCATAGCTCCATGAAAATACATCCAAGAATTCTTTGAGCAAACTGACCATATCTTCTAATTCTCCACTCCCCATAACCTCCGAACTGCCGACGTCGCTCGCCTTACTGAGGAGCTCAAAGCGAAGGAAGAAGAAGCTGTGACGAGGGAAGCTGGTGCTTATGTGAATGCATACAGTGATCTTCTGGCTGAGCTCGAGAGGCGTTATCCTGGGGAAGACTTCTCCTGGATGGTGGATCTTGCTCCCAGAGACGAAGAGGGGAGCGAGGAGGAGACCGAGAGAGAGAGAGAGAGAGAATGAGCAAAATGTTAATGTAGGACAGGCTAGGGGTGACCCTCCAGCCGAATGACTTGTAACTTTTATTTTAAGATGAAATGAAATCCCTTTTGTTCAATTTCTTGATGAGATCGGAAAGTATCCAAATTGTATGAGTGCTTGATTGTTTGAACATATTAGAACATCAAACTTAAAAGCGATTATTAATATAAGTATAAGAGGTCGAAAAAATATTGTAAGCATGAGATCGGCCTAAGCTGAGACCAAACACCAGTTAGAATTTTAGATCATTAAAATTGGAAAAGCTTGATTTGGATTAGATCAGAGTTACCATTAAATCGTACTGAAACCTTAACTTTATTTTAAGGAATGTCTGAGATATACAAGTGAGGAACCAGATCTTAGTGTTAGCTAAACGACTTTGCACAATATTTGTAAAGGAGAGATCAGAAATGAGACTGGATGGCGTGGGGACCTGATATTAGTTTGATCTTCTTTGACGAGAGATTGGAAAACAATCGACTAGATGTGGGATCGGCTTATTTCATAATCGAGTCACTTGTAACCAAAGAATGTCGGTTGGGGATCGATTTTCCAAGTTCATTAACTTCAGTGATCGACCAAAATATGGTGTTGATAACCACCACAAAACAATTTTCACCCATACACCCCAGCCCAAAATTCGTATCCTCCAGCCCAAACCCAATGGTAACAAATGTTCCTCCCCCATCCCCGAACTATCCTCGCCCCTAATATCCTTCCCAAACTACCTACAATCCCAGACCATCTTACCAAAATACTCCTTTCAGACCACCTACTCCTCAACCTCGCCCGAGACCATCAAGGAATTCTGATCCACCATTACCACTCTCGCTCAGTGAAATTTACCATTATTTGTTGGGTATCAATCAGATAGTGCCCATCCCACTAAACCCCGTCTAGCCTCCATATCCTAGGCAATATGATCCCAGCGCCAGATGTGAATACCATGGCGGAGCTATAGGGCATTCAACGGATAATTGTGGAGCCCTTTGAGGAAGGGTACAATCCCTAATTAGGAATGGGTGTCACTTCAAACCCATTGCACCACCATAATAGCAGCAAAGGGAATGGTGTAAATGTGATAGAATCCCAGGATAAAAGCTTGGTTATGGAGGTAGATCTGTTAGTCTCTTACTTTGATGAGATTCTCACAATGGCAATGCTGGAAGGGTACATACATCCTTATGGGCATAACTTTGGAAATGATCTGTCGAGCTTGGGATGCCCTTATCATGGAGCAAACAATCATGAATTGTAGAGTTGCGATGAATTTAAGGAAGAAATCCGGAGGATGATATCGCTGAAAATCTTGAGGTGCCAATTAAAATCAAAAGAAGAAAAGGAAGTAAACACTGCCATTTATGGCAAAGACATCTCAAGATCTGCTCTAAAAATATTTTTTTTCTGTTCCTGCCATATCAACACCGCCAGTACCACCTCAGACAATCATACGTACCCCACCACAACTGCCTGTTACCAATACCCATGTTGTGCCTTGGAATTATAATTTCCAAGTTTATACACATAGTGCATCCAGCAGTACTTCCATCCCTACCCTCAATCATACCTACACTCAACCCATCACCACCCCTAAACCATATTTCACTCCTCATGCTCATTTCCAAATGACCTATGCAGGTCCCTCCAAGGACTCTGCTCCCCAATTCATATCAAAATCTACCCTAACAAATGACTCTCCAAATCCAGAAGTAGAATTTATTACTAGAAGTGGGAGGTGTTATGGCACTGAGGAAGAGAAAAGTAAAGGGAAAACAGAAGTAGGAGAGTCACCTGAGACTGAGGAGAAGGTGGGAAAAGTAATTGAAAAGGGGGAATCCAATGGGAGGAAGGAAGAAGATGAACTACTATTGCAAATCATGAAGCAGAGTGAGTACGATGTAATTGAACAATTAAAGAAGACACCTGCTCGGATCTCCTTGTTGTCATTAATACTGAGCTCGGAAGTTCATCGCCATGCCTTACAGAAGGTTCTAGACTAGGCCTTTGTAACCCCGAACATCACACTGGGGCAATTTGAAAAGATAGTCGGACAAATTCTGGCATCCAATTTTATCACTTTCTCAGAAGATGAAATAGACCCGGCTAGGTTGAAACACACCAAGGCTCTGCATGTGACAGTCAAGTGTAAAGGTTATTTAGTTGCTAAAGTTTTAATTGACAACGGCTCAACACTTAATGTCTTGCCCAATGTAACCCTGGTAAGGCTCCCGATAGACCCTTCTGGAATACGCCAAAGCTCCATGATTGTGAGGGCGTTTGATGGCACAAAGAGAGATGTGTTAGGAGACATTGATTTGCCGCTTCAAATAAGGGCATGTATTTTCAATGTAACATTCTAGGTAATGGATATTGAACCAACATACACTATGCTGTTGGGAAGGCCCTGGATCCATTCGGCAAATGTAGTTCCTTCAACTCTGAACCAGAGTATCAAATATGTCATGAACGGCAAAATCATTACGGTAAGAGGAGAAAAAGCTATGCTAGTCACCAAGCCACAATCAGTCCCTTATGTGGAAATGACTGAACGATCTCTAGAAAGCTCATTTCAAGCTTTAGAGCTACAAAGAACTATTCTGGGAGACAGGGGAGCTGCAGCCATGGTTGTAAAAGTAATGCTGAAAAATGGCTATGAAAAGGGCAAGGGATTAGGTGTCACCCTGCAAGGAATTATTGAACCCGTGTCAGCCTATCAAAAGGAATGGCCGCTCATGATTGGGATATGATGAGGATGCTTTGACTGATAGAAGGTTCCGGATGAGAAGCCTACTCAGGGATCAGAGATTCGAAAAACCTCTCAAAATGAAGAAAGACGTCCAGAAAATCTAAGACATTTTCACCAGACCAATCATTAAGAACTTAAAAGAAGAGGATAGAGAATCTCCCTCAGAATCATCTATCAATGTTCTGCACCTGGATTCGATGTCCGAAATACTGATCTCACCAATCACAGAGGGACAAGAGCTTGACAATTGGGAAGCTGAAGATATCCCTATGCTTTATTTCGAGTAAAGTATATTTTATTACCAACACTTAATTACTTTGTCCATGGTGTCAAGTGTAATTCAGTAAATGGACCTCTTTTTATGATTAAGCAATTAACAAATTAATAGTGCATTTTCTTGAACTCTGTGTCAATATTTTCTTTTAAAAAGTTCATTGCAAAAATTTAATCTTTAATATAATCTATTTTCACTTCTCCAGGACCATTGACCAACCCCTCCATAATAATCCAATCAACTCCGAAATCCCTTATGTTAACTTTGAGAGTCCCATAATCGCCATTGATTTAAATGATCCTGAAGAAGAGCCTATGAAAGAGTCAGGAGAAGCAGATGAACCCACTCTAGTGCCTTGTGGAGATGAAATGAATACTTTAAATTTGGGGACAAAGGAAAATAAAAGGGAACTTAGAATTGTGAATAATAAAGAACTAGAAGACATGATACAACTGCTAAAGGAATTCATCGACGTATTCGCTTGGGGCTATGATGACATGCTAGGACTGGATCCTCAGATAGTCACGCATAAGATTCCTTTGATCCCTGGAACAGTCCCAGTTAAACAAAAATTGAGGAGAATGAACCCCAACACCCTGCTCAAAGTCAGGGATGAAGTTAAAAAACAATATGATGCTGAATTCCTAGAAGTAGTAAAATACCCAGAATGGGTAGCTAACGTTGTCCCTGTAATGAAGAAAGATGGTAGAGTGAGGGTAAGCGTTAACTACAAGAATCTCAATAAGGCGAGCCTAAAAGATGATTTCCCTCTTTCACATAAAGATGTACTAGTAGACAATGCTGCAGGATTGGGGAGATGCTCATGTATTAACGAAGCCTCAGGTTATAACCAGATTTTAATGGACAATGACGATAAAGAAAAGACCGCCTTCATCACCCAGTGGGGAGTCTTCTGCTACTGGGTGATGCCCTTTGGGCTAAACAATGCAGGGGCTACTTACCAACGTGCCATGGTCATGTTATTTCATGACATGATGCATAAAGAAGTAGAAGTTTATATGGATGACATGATAATTAAATCCAGGGGGACTAAAAGCCATGTACAGGTATTAAGAAATTGCTCGAAAGGTTCAAAAAATACCGGTTGAAGCTAAACCCGGCTAAATGTGTGTTTGGGGCAAAATCAGGAAAGCTGTTGGGATTTATAGTAAGTGAGAAGGGAATAGAGGTGGATCCGGACAAAATTCGAGCCATCCAAGAGTTGCCCTCCCCAAAAACGGAAAGGGATGTGTGTAGTTTCCTGGGAAAGTTGAACTACATCTCGAGATTTATCTCTAACCTTATTGGCAAGGCTGAACCCATTTTCAAGTTGCTTAGAAAGAATAATACTGCCAAGTGGGACCAAGCTTGTCAAGAGACTTTCGAAAGGATTAAGCAGTACTTGTCAAATCTGCTAGTACTGGTTCCTCCAGTGACAGGTAGGCCATTAATTCTGTATATGGCAGTTCAGAAGAGCTCAATGGGTTGTGTTCTAGGACAGCATGATGATACCGGGAGGAAAGAAAGAGCCATTTACTAATTGAGCAAGAAATTTAATGACTGCGAGTCGAGATACTCATCCCTGGAAAAAACCTATTGTGCGTTGGCTTGGACAACAAATCGGCTCAAACATTACATGTTAAGTCATAAAACATGGCTCATCTCCAGGATGGATTTGATCAAGTATGTATTTGAAAGCCCTTTTGTACCTGGAAGATTAGCAAAATGGCAGGTTATACTTTCTCAGTACGACATAGTCTATATGACAAGAAAAGCAGTAAAAGAGATTGTGATAGCTGACCTCCTGGCTGATAACCCAATCAATGATTATGAAGCCCTGGATTTTGAATTCCCAAATGAATATATTAACGTAGTGACTAATGATGCTGAGGGTCCAAATGATGTATGGGAAATGTATTTTGATGGAGCAATCAATTTAGCTGGAAATGGGATCGGAGTAGTGCTGGTTGCCCCAGATGGGAGACATTTCCCAATAGTTGTTAAGCTGAGGTTCGACTGCACAAACAATGTAGCAGAATATGAAGCCTGCGTGGGGATTCAGCTTTGATCATTTACCAAGTCAAAGGGAAATGGCAAACTAAAGATCCAAAACCGATCCCATATCAAAAATATCTCCTCAAACTAATTAAGGAATTTGAGGAGATCTCTTTCACTCACCTGAGTCGAGACAAGAAACAATTTACTGATGCCTTAACTACTCTAGTGGTGATGACTCAGATGGAGGAAGGGCAAATAACGTAGTTATTACTAATCAAAGCAAGAAGTCAGTCGGCATACTGCTTTATGATCGAAGAAGAAACAGATGGCAAACCCTGGTATCATGATATCCAGGTTTACATCAAAAATAGGGAATATCCTCCTGGGGCAAGCAGAAACGAAGGGAGAATGATCAGAAGATTAGCAATGGGATACTTCCCCAGTGGAGAAATCTTGTATAAGAGAAGCTCCAATAGTGAATTGTTGAGGTGCGTAAATGCCAAAGAAGCAAGAAGAATTCTATTTGAAACCCATGAGGGGAACTGCACTACTCATAGCAATGGGTATATGATGGCAAAGCAGATCTTAAGGCGGGGTTACTTCTAGACCACCTTGGAAAAAGATTGCATTGAGTACTTCCGAAAGTGTCACAAATGCCAAGTTTATGCCAGTCAGATAAATGTCCCACCTTGTCAGCTCTACAATCTCACCTCACCATGGCCATTTGCAATGTGGGGTATCGATGTGATCAGTCCAATTAATCCGAAAGCATCCAATGGGCACAGATTCATTTTAGTAGCCATCGACTACTTCACTAAATGAGTGGAAGTGACTTCATATGCTCACATCACTTAGAATACCTTTCTGAAATTCTTCAAGAATAATATTATCTGCCGGTATGGTCTTCCGAGAGAGTTTGTCACTGATAATGCCAAAAATCTAAACGGTCTGAAGATTCAGAAGTTGTGCGATCAATACAAGATACAGCATCTCAATTCATTGCCATATCGACCCCAGATGAATGTAGCTGTAGAAGCTGCCAATAAAAGTCTCAAGCGGATAATTGGAAAGATGACAGTCACTTATAAAGATTGGCATGACATGCTTCCCTTTGCGTTTCATGCCTACTGAACTACTGTACGAACATCAATCGGGGCAACTCCATATTCGCTAGTCTACGGGATGGAAGTTGTTCTGCCAATTGAGGTAGAAATTCCTTCTTTAAGGATTCTAAAAGAGGCAGAACTAGATGAGACAGAATGGGTTCAATCAAGGTTAGACCAGCTGAATTTGATAGATGAGAAAAGACTAACGGCAGTATGCCACGGTCAGCTGTACCAAAGAAGGATGGCCAGAGCATTCGATAAGAATGTATGCCCATGCGAATTCTAATTAGGAGATCTAGTTCTAAAGAAGATCCTCCCAAATAAAGTAATCCCCGGGGTAAATGGTCACTAACTTATGAAGGGTATTATGTGGTTAAAAAAGCATTTTCTGGTGGTGCACTCATCCTAACTCACATGGATGGGAAAGAATTGCCGACGCCGGTGAATTTGGATGTCGTGAAAAGATATTATGCATAAAAAAAAATGTAGGAGTGAAAACCCGAATGGGCACTCCAAGTAAATGAGAGAAAAAAGGCGAACACCTGAAAGGGAGCTTTTTGCAAAATGAGCGAATGGTGAAAATCTGAAAGGATGCCAAAAAGAAAAAAAGGGTGCTAGGGGTGAAAACCCGAAATGGCACTTCTAGCCAAAGACAACAAAGAAACAAAGAGGATTTTAAGATCTGGGGACAGTAAAATGCACAGCACGCTTTGCAGAAGGTCACTTGAAACGATGGCAATTGCGAGACTTCAAAGTTAATTAGGGGCATTTGTGAGATTTATCCTTGTACCCTTTTCCATAAAGTTATACCTTTATACTTTTGATCATAAAACCACAGTATAATTATCTTCTTACACCATGAATAAATTTGTGCATGTTTTATCCACTTTGGTTTATGCACTATCAATTATTGAAAGCTTTTTATATAAGGAGAATTGAAACACATGTAACTTTATATACTTTACTTTGAGATTTACAGGAGGGCAAATAATCATCGGGCAACTGGTGCATCTAAGAAGCGAAAACCTACAAGGATGCTTTAAAAAAAAAAAACTAGGAGTGAAAACCCAAAAGGGCACTTTTAGTCAGAAATGGTAAGAAGTAAAAGCCAAAAGAGAGTGTTTGAGAAAATCACGGGCCAAGCCTCATAATTCGTCCTGGCCTTTTCCATCAATCATTTATCTTCAGGATCTTGTTAAGTAAACTTTGTTTGGAATAACACCATGCATCAGATTTGCTTTGCGAGCATTTGAGGTATATACGCAAAATTTATTAACGATAGTTGGCTAAGTTAGTTCTAGGTTTATTTTAATTTTCAGCATTTAATTTCATGTCATCAACCTCTGGGTTCAAGATCCAAGTTGATTTTCATTTTCAGCATTTAATTTCCTATCATCAACCTCTGGGTCCAAGATCCAAGTTGATTTTAATTTTCAGCATTTAATTTCCTGTCATCAACCTCTGGGTCCAAGATCCAAGTTCATTTTAATTTTCAGTATTTAATTTCCTGTCATCAACCTCTGAGTTTAAGATCCAAGTTGATTTTCATTTTCAGCATTTAATTTCCTGTCATCAACCTCTGGATTTAAGATCCAAGTTGATTTTCATTTCCAGCATTTAATTTCCTTTCATCAACCTCTGGGTTCAAGATCCAAGTTGATTTTAATTTTCAGCATTTAATTTCTTGTCATCAACCTCTGGGTCCAAGATCCAAGTTGATTTTAATTTTCAACATTTAATATCCTGTCATCAACCTCTGGGTCCAAGATCCAAGTTGATTTTAATTTTCAGCATTTAATTTCTTGTCATCAACCTCTAGGTTCAAGATCCAAGTTGATTTTAATTCTCAGCATTTAATATTCTGTCATCAACCTCTGGGTCCAAAATCCAAGTTGATTTTAATTCTCAGCATTTAATATCCTGTCATCAACCTCTGGGTCCAAGATCCAAGTTGATTTAATTTCTAGCATTTAATTTCCTGTCATCAACCTCTGGGTTCAAGATCCAAGTTGATTTTAATTTTCAGCTTTTAATTTTCTGTCATTAATCTCTGGGTTCAAGATCCAAGTTGATTTTAATTTCCAGCATTTAATTTCCTGTCATCAACCTCTGGGTTCAAGATCCAAGTTGATTTTAATTTCCAGCATTTAATTTCCTGTCATCAATCTCTGGATTCAAGATCCAAGTTGATTTTAATTTTCAGCATTTAATTTCCTATCATCAACCTTTGGGTTCAAGATCCAAGTTGATTTTAATTTTCAGCATTTAATTTCCTGTCATCAACCTCTGGGTCCAAGATCCAAGTTGATTTTAATTTTTAGCATTTAATTTCCTGTCATCACCCTCTGGGTTCAAGATCCAAGTTGATTTTAATTTTTAACATTTAATTTCCTGTCATCAACCTCTAGGTTTGTAACATCCTCACTATACGTAGTCTGTACGTACTACTGTTCTGATGACTAAGGTTGTCCAGGCAGATAGCTAGAATGGGGACAGCCAGAGTACAAACTGTCATAATGTTTGGAACTACATTTTAGTGATAGTGAGGAGACCTAAAATGATGGGTACAAGGTAAGAAAATACAAGAAAAATTAAGAGAAAATAAAAGAGACGAAGTGCAATTAGGTTAAACGTGCCGGAATCGTAGCGATGGGTGATCGCACCGGGAAGTTACGGCGAGGACCGTTGACTAGCCTTGGACCGCGGGAAACCCTGAGAAATAGTTTTGGGACCTAATTAAAGGTCTACTGAGGTATAATTGACATTAAAAATGTCAAAGAAAATTAGTAAGTCAGTATAACAAAAAACAAAAATTAAAGAAATCGGTGGGTCAAGGATTTAATCGGTAGTACCAAAAAAATCAGAAATACAACCCGAAGAGGGGCATTTTGGTCAATTGCCACCTAGAGTTGGTTTTTGACCTAAATGTCTATGAAAAATTAGTAGTGTTAAATTTTGAAAATGCCATAAAAAAATGAAATTTATGTACAAAAATGTCATTAAGAGAAATTAAGGGGGGTAAACTTAGGATAATTAAAAGTTTAATTATATTAATATATATTATAAGTTAGTGGAGCACTATGGGATTATATAAACAACCAAATGGACATGTGTATTCCCATTATCTCTTCTTCTTCCTCATTCTTCACTTTGGCCGAATCCAATTGTTCCCAAAACCTCCATTTTCGTCCCAAGCAAAAGCTTCATCTCCACCATGAATAAGCTATAGTTTTCTCAAGTGCCTTCACTAAAGTTGGTCTACACATCATGGGCAGCATATTGGGAGCAAAAAGGGAAGCATTTGATGAAGTTTGATCAAGCACCAAAAAAATGTTAGTGCTAATTTCCCTGCCTTCCTTAATTAATCTTTGATTTAAGGTTGTGATGAGTGTAATTGTTTAGAAATTTGAAGAAAAAGATGAGTATTTGATGGAGCATGAATTTGGCAACCATGGAAATTAAAAGGTTTTAATTTATTTTGATATGTAATGGATGGATAATGATATGGATTGAGGTAATTAGATGTTGGAGCAAATTAATTTCATGCATAAGTTAAAATTGGGAATTTGAATGAAGTTTTTGAAAGAAGTATAGAATATTAGTATAATTGTTAAATTGGCAGCCTTGATGAGCTTGAATATAGATTAATTTATTCGTATAATTGTTGATTATTGATGTTAATTATTGGGATCTAAATGTTAGAATTTAATTGCAAGTGTACATGTGAGGGTGACAATGTGAATTGGGGCTTTGAACAATGTTTGAAGACTTGGACAATTGAACTTGAAATTGGCAGCCTTGTGGTGCAATGAAGAGTGCTTAATTTCATGGATTTGTTTGATGAATTATGCTACTAAGGAATTAATAGAAATATATGTAAATTATTGATGGAATTTCATGTATAGATTATGTAAATGTTGATTTTGTGATTTAGAGTTGTATTTGATGTATTGAGGATTTGTATATTTTGCCCAAATTGACCATAATGAGATGTGATGAATGATGTTAGTATGTTACCAATTCAGAATTTAGGTATGGGGAGCTAAGGTATAGAAATTTGAATGTGTAGTTGATTAGTATTTAAGAATTATATAAGGGCAGTATGCTTTGGAGCCTATAACCCTAAATGTGTGACCCCAATTGGTATGAGGCCAATTGAAGGTGAAACTAGGAATAAAATGTGCCAACTCTCATGTTGGAAACTTACCAAAATTTTGTTCGGAAGGTGACCAGAAAATTGACCTAATATGAAATTGCAACCTTGCAAACCTAAAATCTGACCATATGAACAGTAATCACGTAATTGGCCATAACTCCCTGTAGACAGGTCCAAATGACTTGAATTTTATACCGATGGAAAGCTTAGACATAGGGCTACAACTTTGTGGAGATCACAGAACCCAAAAATGCCATTTACTAAGTCAAATTGCTTGTACAATTTAAGGTATCAAAATTGTCCAGAACCATTGCAAACCCAGATTTTTGATCATATGAACAGTAGTCATTAAAATGACCATAACGCACTCAAAACAGGTCTAAATAACCTGAAATTTATATTAGCGGAAAGCTTAGACATAGAGCTACAACTCTTATGAAGACACCAAAGCCCAGAAATGACCAGAACCAAGTTAAATTGCTAGCCCAAGTTAGGGGACTAAATCTGCCAGAATTGAATTTGATCTAAAATCGACCTAAATTTGCATTAAAAATGCAATCTGTCCAGCTTTAGTAAATTGACCATATCTTGGTCTATACAACTCAGAATAAAATGAAATCAATGGTAAAAATTCAATAAGATATAGACCTATAAATTTGCTTCCTTGACTAGAAACTAAAAACCCAGGGAAACAGAACATTTAGCTAGATCAATCCAGCATACCAAAACTGAAAAAAAAAAAATTGACATTATCATGCAATAAGTTTTAGAAATAAAATTGGCAATAAATGCCAACTTGTGAGAATTATAAAATGTACTATATTAGCAACATATTGAGATGCGAATTCTGACATGTTGATACTAGAATCAACATATCCATGATGCATAAAAAGGTCAATATTTTTGTTGAACAATGAAAGGCATAATGACCTATAAACCCTAAAAATAAAGAATTAAATATTTAAGCTTGTAAATGCCCTAGTATTGCCTAGTTGACTAGTTTGGATAGGTTGGCATGCCAATAGAGTTCTGACAGCTGTACTGTAAATGGCTTCATGCCACACTGTGTTTTATGGCTTATTATGCCACACTGCGATTTTTAATAGCCTATCGCTATACGGATTATGTTATTAGACTCGCCTTATTACCTGACTGATTATATGGCTTATTAGCCACAATGTTTGCACACCGGGAGGTACTTTGCGATCGATAGTGTGACGACCCGAGGTACTAAGTACCTAGTGCTATTTTAACCATTTATCCAGTTTGGTCAGTTGTATAGGCTGCACGGGCAGTCAATTAAAATATTATTCAATTCAGGCAGTTAAGTTAAGTTAAGTATAATGAAATTTCAGTACAATTAAATTAAGTATTGAATGAAATGAGTAAAATAGATTAGCAATAGAAACATAATAAAAATACAATTTGCAGAACCCTGGAGACTTAAAATACAATACAGTTAGAATAATTTATATACTGGGTATTATTACTGAAAGATTATAAACTTAGCACTTCCAAAGAGGAATAAACTAGTATATAAGATAGTTGATACTAAAAATACTATACCAAATTAAATTGATTCCTAAGTATCCGAATTATGATTTATTTCTTTTTTTATTTATATATATTATTTCATTGTTGTATTATTGCACCACTAAGCAGAAATGCTTAGCGCGATGGAATTGTTTCCTCGCACAGGCACTGAAGGTAAAACCATTAGACATTTGATTGAGATTTTTGGAGTCCAGATCTGCAGAAGTGTCAGAAGAGTTCAAGGTTGTCACCTCCTCAGCAATGTATGTAGATAGGACTCACATTAAGCATATAATGTATTTTGTATATTTTAATTATTTCTTATGTTGTAATTCAAATTAAGAAATTGTATTGAATAAGTCTGTGATTTAATTAAACTGTATAACATGTAGACTGCGATTTTATGCAATTAGTTGTAAATTATGTACATTGATAAAATTGAGAATTTCGATATAAGAGCTGAGTGTGATTATGAATGAGACTGTGATTATGATTATTGAGACCATATGGTATTTACCACATTAGTCAGACTTTAATAAATAACGTTAATGCCTAAACCATTTTTTAACAAATATAAAATAAAAAAAAAAAACTGAAATGAAATAAGATAAGATCGGGTGCTCCGGCACTCCGTGTGACACGCCTTGCTCGGCTACTCTGTAGACGGGTGAAAAGTGTTACAAGGTTCAAGATCTAAGTTGATTTTAATTTTCAGCATTTAATTTCCTGTCATCAACCTCTGGGTTCAAGATCCAAGTTGATTTTAATCTTCAGCATTTAATTTCCTGTCATCAACCTCTAGGTTCAAGATCCAAGTTGATTTTAACTTTCAGCATTTAATTTTCTGTTATCAACCTCTCGATTCGAGATCCAAGTTGATTTTTAATTTTAAGCACTTTAATTTCCTGTTATTCGAGATCTGAGCTGATTTCAATTTTCAACCTCTGGATTCTAATATCCCAGCTGCCTAAAATATGGTTCTAAATCTTTACATGATTTCTATATAAGAGAATTTCATTCTCTTTAATAGAAATAATGTAAAGAGGGGCAGCTATAAACACCATATTTTGGTCGACTCTCAAATGCAAGGTTCTTTTAAAAATTGAAACTTCATTATGTTGTCTGTTCTCGATCAATGACCCGATCACAGGTAGCTTTTCCTAACTCACCAATGGCTTGTCTTCGGAATAAATTGATCTCACGTTCAAGTTAGATTGCTTTTCGATCTCTTGGCCTTTATCTGATGTGTTCGAATCGATATTGGACCTTCGAACCATTCAATCTTGCATGCTTTTATTTTCCAATCTCTCTATGCTCAAATGCCTCAAAATTCCAGATCTGTATATGGTATTGTGATCAGGTATCTCGATCGAATTGTTCAAACAATCTTCAAGCAGAGCTAAGGTTTTACTCGATCCCTAAATAATGATCCCGACTTTAAAAAGCTCAAGTCATTTTCAAATCTTTACAATTCTATCAAATCACTCTTCGAATGTTTTAAAGTTTCATTCGACATTTAGTCACGGCTCTGTCCGATCTCATGTTCACGTGTAATGTTTTTCCGATCTCTTGGAGTGACTTGATGTTTTATGATTAATAACCGATCTCGGGTTTAATGTTCGAATGCATTCAATTGATTAAGTACTCAGGCAATTAGGTTTGGATGTTTTCCGATCTCATCAAGAAATTGAACATGAAAAGACTTAGATTCATTTCAAAATAAAAATATACAAGTCATTCAGCAAGAGGGTCTCTCCTAACCTACTCTCCGAGTACATTATCAGTTCTATCATTCTCTCTCTCTCTCTCTCAGGCTCCTCCTCACTCTCCTCTTCACCTCTGGGGATGAGATCCACCATCCAGGAGAAGTCTTCCTCAGGATAACGCCTCTCAAGCTTGGCCAAAAGATTGCCATGAGCATTCACATAAGCACCAGCTTCTCTCGCCACGGCCTCTTCTTCTTTCACTTTGATCTCTTTGGTAAGATGAGTGACATCGGCAGATCGGCAGGCCTGAGCATCTTCAAGTTCCCGCTCCAGTTTAGCTATCCTATCCTCATATGACTTCGTTCGATCTTCAATTTGGGCAATGTGGTCCTGAGCAGATGAAAGTTGGGTTCTGGCTGAAGCTGCGTCCTGGACCGCCTTCAAAATTTCCTGTCTCAAGAGATGGGCCTTTTCTCTAATTATATGTTGGTTCACAATGCTCTCTACACTCAAGCTCATAGTCTAAGCCAGGAGATCGTCAATGCTATCCAGAACCAGTCTATTCTAATCTTCCTGAAAGCAGATGGTGGCACCCAGGACCTTGGCCAAGCCAGGATTCCCCCGAACTAAGCGATTCTTTTCTAAGGAGTAAATAAGGACCTGAGCACCACGAGAGAGGGTCCTTAAAGGTTGTTGGGAAGACCCTCCTTCCGCACTTGAAGAAACCAGCGGAGGCGGTGGTTCAGCTTGTCGAAGAGGGGAAGGAGCGATCTCTACCTCTAGGGTTGGCAGTTCTGGAGGTCAGAACGAAGAGCTCGGCACTTCTACCGAGTCCCGCCTTAGCGTCTGGGAGGCAGCAGTAGCATTCATTTCTCGCACTTTCCGGGCGACCTCCCTTTTTTGCTTATGGGTCTCCTTCATGCTCTTGCCTCCCGCCATACCTGCACAAAGAGCAAGTTAGTGAGATCACCAAAGTTAGGAGACTGAAGATTTAGGTTATACCAATCCCGGGTCCGAGGTCAAAGAGCTACAGCTCATAGTCCTCATGCGCGATCATTTGCATGAGCCACCACTTTAGTTCGGCCATAACCGCATCCAAATACGAATATTTGTGAGTGGCCGCCTGATCCTTCAATTCCTTTACCATGGCATCCTCGTCCTTGTTTAGGGTGATCTTTTTTGGAATTGAAGGAATCAGATACTGCCAACTGCGCGGGATACCCTCAAAGCCAGTCGGGTCCTTACTCCTCAATATGAAGAATTGATTTTTCTAATTTTTTAACAAAGAAGGGAGATCGGTGAAAAGCCCACAGTTCGACTTGGCTTGGAAAAACCAATACTCATCGTCCTTCTGCCGAGCGAGCCTATGCAACTCAGCAAAAACCTTTGCTATAGGATCAAGCTTTTTAGCTCAGCATAAACCTCTGAAAGCCACCAGAGTCCGCTAAGAGTTCAGGTGCACTTGGGCTACACAGATATGATGGAACTTTAGAAAGGCTCTAAAGAATTCGTTCAAGGGAAACTGAAGCCCGGCCTTCAATTATTCTTTATATACCATGATCAGGTCATTTTCTTCAAAGAAATGATCAGCTTGGAGATCGCCATGACATCTGATAAGCTTGAAGGAGTCAGTTCGAAGGTCGTACTCTTAGCTAATGGACTGGAGATCGGTCTCCTTGAGAACCAATGGCAACTCATCTAAGAGTAAATTCTCTTTCCCTGAAGAAGACACTTATTTCGATTTAGTTGCCAGACCATGGCTGGGACAGAGGTTGTAGAAGGTTCGGGTCACTCGCTCGGTCTGGCCACCTCGCCTTCGTCCGATGTCCATGAGATATGAACGGAAGGAGGACTAACAGCTCTCTGATCGTCGGTACCCCTCATTTTCAGATAACGAAAGTGAAACCAATAAGAAAAAGATCAAAACTCTTATCGGAGTATAAATCGGCGTCGGAAAACTCTAGAAAATAAGGGAGAGTGTCGAAGTCGCTAGAGGAAGGTCTGAAAATGACATAAGGGAAAAAATGGCTAACCTCCTCCCTATTTATACATACTCGAGCATTAAATACTCACGAAGCCCCAAGTGATGCATCGATTTGCGGAACTGGGCCATTTCAATGACACGTCGAAAGAAGATTCCAGAAACATAGTAAAAGGTTGGACAATTAAGATCGGTTAACGAAGGTCATCAGATCGAATAAGGTTCCGAACCAACGGATCGGCAAATGGCAATTCATCTAGGGATCAAATTGGGCACATTTATCAGAGATTAGAATAATAACCAATGCAATAATAAAATAAAAACATTCAAGTTAAATTTCATTTCATTTCCAAAAGATCAAATGACATCATTTGGGCAATCTCTCAAGATTAGATTACATCATTTGGGCGATCTCTCAAGATCAGATTACATCATTTGGGCGATCTCTCAAAAGATCCGATTACATCATTTGGGCGATCTCTCAAAATTAGCACTACATTCTATCTAACTTAGACCACTCCTGAGCCTAGAATAATGGCCTATGTCAAAGCCTAGTCTTGTGGCTAAATCAAAAGATGTATTTGATCAGAAAGTCAGCAATAAATACTGGGCAGATGTACAGCTCAGATGGGATAACTATGACTCTCATGATATTGAGCGGCGTCATTATCGATGTTGTCGACCAAAACTGAGTTGTAATCGGGACCCTCGAGATAGTGAGGAGCCAAGCGAACTTCAAGAGGTGGTCACCGATATTAAGATTGAAATTAGCGGTCCTCTTGTCAGAGATCGGTCTGCAAGCCATACCGATGGGCCGACTCGAGATCGGCACAGTAGTTAGTTTCGACCTTGATCGATCAATTAGTCCACTTCTCTCACCATCATTGGATGACACCCTCATGAACCTCTGATCACCAGAATTGCTCATTTTTAGGAGATGAACAAAGAAAGCATTCGAAAAAAGATTAAAGTGGTTGTCATGAGAAGAATTCTTACCGGAAAGGCCAAGAACTGAGAAATAAAACATTGAAGATTCATCGGAGAAAGTTGTGAGTATGCAAAGGAAAATTCGTCAGCATACATATATATATATATATATATATATATATATATATATATATATATATAGGGCTCTGGCATTTATTTCATACAAAACTCGAAGCGGATGCATCGGTAACTGAAAAATTTATTGCTTTGACCGATACAGGTCAGATTGAAAGGAGAGATCAGAAAATAAGAGAGATCGGGAAGTAAGAAGGAACCAGATGTAAGAGATAGAGATCAGAATAATAACCCTAAAATTGGTCAGTCACAATGGGAAGATCGGAAAAGCGAAGGACGACCTATAAATATCAGAGAACTCAGGGAGTTGAATAACTTCTTATCATGACTTTTAGTTAGCTCCCTTCACCATCATATCCGAGTTTGTTAAAGCATTGCAAGCATGATCTAATCCTCGCCACAGATCTCATTTGTAAGGACGCACTCCTAGCTACCAGATTCCAAACGGTTAAAGCAGCCCAGTACATCTTGATCTACACTGTTGATTATAATTGTAAGGATGGATTTAGAGCCTTCGGATCAAAAGCAGATGACAGATTTAGGGCTTTTTGTTCCCAGCCTTTGGATTCATTTTGTAAGGCAAGCCCCTTGAGTGTTGGATTAAGAGGCGAAAAGGACAGAAATTCTGAACGAAATCCCGACCCTCAATTTTGATTCTCTTTAATTCCTAGACATCAGATTATGTCCTTTTGAATTTAGGCCTTCCGTCTCCTCCTGATAAGATCTTGACCCTCCATTTTGAGCACCCATTACTATAAATACCTGCATGCAATACTGTAGTGGAGGGGATTGATTATCGTGGAAAGACTCTGAACTTTGATATAGCCTTATTGCCTGTCATTCGAAGCTCTCAAAGCTTTGAGAAACTTTAGAAACCAGTTTTCTAGAGTATCTCATTCAAAAGAGCTTTAAATCCTGTGATTCTCATTTTCAGTATCTGTGCATTGTCCTACGAGCTCAACTTCACTTCACTTCATGCCCATCACCTCGGGTCAGCTCCAGCTTTTCGGCCGTCTCAGTCTTTAGCTCCGTAAGATTTGCTGATACCGGAGTTAGCTCACCCGTCGTGCCAACTTTCTATAGGTAAGTGTCTAACCTATCATTTGTTGAATATCCTTGGTTCATTTTCTTAAGTTTTTTTTAAGGCATCTAATCACGCTGAGTCTTAGAATAGGTTATCTTAGCTCGTAATCATTATCTTTATCTCTTTTTATTCGTTCGCAAATTTCATCTTTATCGTCACTTCATTTTTATTTCCCTAAAAAACAAATGTTCGAGTCATCGGTGATTCGTAAATACTCTAAAGAGTATAGGTAAAAGTACTAACCCTAGAGCTTTTAGTCCAAATAAATGAAAATAAAAGGAAAACGAGCGTGACTCAAGTAGTTATAGAAAAGTCAGAATAGGTTAAAGGGGTCAAAGTGAGAAAATAAGTTACGAGATCGGGTCCTGGAGCGAGCCTAGACGATAAGACAGTGGATCGGGAATCGAGACGAAGTTCAGACCTCGAGCAGGTGACCCAAAAGGGATGGAGTCTAAAACCAAAGTGTTCGGATAAAGCAATCACGCGGAAGATCGACAAGGAGCTCGGCTCAACGTTCGCCATCCAGTTATAAAATTCCATAGTCCAGGAAAAGCCTTTCACAGGGGTTTCCGTGCCTTCGGTAATTCTTTCCAATATGAAAGGGATCGGGACAGAACCCTTGCCCGAATCCCTAGGTTAAAATTCTAATAAAACACCATTCTTATAAATACGGGAGATCGGGAGAGAGATCTCGCCCGAGTTATCAGTGAGCTTTAACAAAATATATTAAGAGATCGGGAGAAAGTTCTTACCTGAGTTCTCAGCTTAACTTTTTAATAAAATATATTGAGAGATCAGGAGAGAGTTTTTACCGAGTTCTCAACTTAAATTTTTAATGAAATACACTAAGAGATCGGGGGAGAGTTCTTACCTGACTTCTTAGCTTGAACTTTGACAAAATATATCAAGAGATTAGGAGAGAGTCTTTTCCTGAATTCTCAACTAAAATTCTAATAAAATGTTTCAGATCGAGAGAGAGTCCTTCCCCCTTTAATCCTAATACTTTTATTACAAAACAAAACTCTCTATATGTTCTAAACAATGGGTCTGCAGGAGAGTTCTTCCAAAGTATCCCGAATATTATGTTGAGGCCCGATGGAGGGTTTTCCTCAAGGCACTCATACTTATGAGGCGAAATTCCCCCTAAAAATATCACAACTTCAGTATTCATATTAATCCTCAAAATACCCATTGTACAGCACCTATTTATTGAAGGATCATCTCATGTACTCGTGTTCTTGAGCAACCCGTAATAGTGAAATATTAAACATTCCTTTTATCCATTACAAAGGATTAACATCATCATTTTACTCCCCCAAATTATCAATTTCAATTTATAAAGAGCACATCATTAAATTTGCTTACCCTCATTGAGGGACGAGAAGGGGTGCCTAGCACCTTCCCTACCCATATATGGACTCGAAACCTAGAATCTCTGTTTTCGAAGCGGTTCTTAATTTATTTTTACAGACAGTTTTCTTTAATTTCTCTTAAAATTAAAGTGGCGACTCCTCACTTTTTCCACTTCAGTGAGAATCGTCTAGCGACTGCAAAATCCTTGCGACAAATATTCCTGACACATTTGCACAAGAAAATAATGGCATAACTCTAACAAGAATGATGTGGTAGTAAGGAGCAAGATCAAAGACCAGGCTTGCATCACAAGGTAATATGAAAGTTGGCCAATTTATTGTATGTATAGGAAGGCACTTATTGGATTAGGTGTCTCACAAAAGAGGCTGTGCACAATCACAGAATGGCAGCTACTTTCCAACTTGCTGCATTCACCATGACTTCCTCACTGCCCCTAGCAGACAAGCATAGCACCTGGCATTAATTCATCTGGGTTCAATTAAAAGTCACTGGAAATTTACTTAAGTCTTGTGAAACCTATTATAGAAAACTCTGAATGCCAATACTTAGAACGTTTCCAAAGCAGTCAGAAAAGTACACATAATGCAATTTGGACTAGTCTAGTTGGAAAAACAAAAATCGTATTTGCCCCACTAAGTGGTGTATGCATCTGGGAAAACTTTCCTAAAATAAAGTTTTGTCTTTTCATAACTTTAATTGCGGCTGCATATCATATGATAATAAAAGAAATTAGCCATTGGGCAAGTGCTCTTAGAAGCAAGTCTGGCCATCTCTAGTCCCTCATTCAGCTAGCATATATTCTGATCCTCCAGCTGCAGACTCAATTTTGCAGTCTAAAGCATACAATCATCTTATAAACCAATTTGGTCACTCCAGTTTCTGGGAGTAACATGAACACAGAGTGTCAACACCATATTTTGGCCGACCCCCAGAATCAATAAACTTTGAAACTGATCCCCAGCACTAAGTCTCCCTTTGCTAGCCAATTACATTTCCGATCTCTCCTTGCCATTTAACCACATTTCCAATCTCTCCTCACAAGGAATTGAATCAACGCTAAGTTCTAATGTCAGTTAAAGCCTTACCGGTCTCTCAAATCACTCACCGAGCTCTCAAGCCAATTGTCAAACTTCCTGACCAGTCAACTACATTCCCGATCTCTCCTATCAAATAAAATTGAACCAACACTAGATCTTTACGTCACCAGTTTCATGGTCGACCTCCCTTTTAAAAGTTTAGGAATAATCAAGTTAAGGTTCCAATCCGGTTTAATGATGATCCCGATCTTAAATCTTCAAGCCAAATTTCCAATTTTAATCAAGTCCCGTTTAGCGTTAGTTCCCTGTCGATCTCATGCTTATTGTGTTTTTCGACCTCTTACACTTAGATTAATAATCACTTTAGTTATTTCAATATACTCAGACAATCAAGTGTTTAAATAATTTAGAAATTTTCCGATCACAACCATTCACCAAACAAAAGAGGCATTTCATTTCATTTCATTTCAGAATTTGTACAAGTCATTCAGCTGGAGGATCGCCCCCAGCCTGATCTACATTTTGTCCATCTCCTCTCTCACCCTCAGCCTCCTCCTCGCTATCCTCACCTTCATCCTCGGGAGCCAGGTTGGCCATCCAGGAGAAGTCCTCCTCAGGATAACGCTTCTTGAGCTCGGCTAGGAGATCTCTGTGAGCATTCACATAAGCGCCGGCCACTCCGGTCACCATCTCTTCTTCTTTCGCCTTGAGCTCCTCAGCAAGGTGAGCGAGTTGAGCAGCTTCATCGGCCCGGAGCGCCTGAACTTCTCCAAGAGCATGATCTCGCTCAGCCAGAACATGAGCTTGCTCGGCCAGCTTGTCTTCATAGAACTTCATCCGCTCCTCAATTTGAGATATGTAATTCTGAGCGGATGAGAGCTGGGATCGGAGGGAAGCCACTTCCTGACTCTTCTTCTCGACCTCCTTACCCAGGCGGTGAGCCTTTTCCCGGACTATGTGCTGATTCACCAAGCACTCTACGTTCAGACTCATGGATCGGGTCAGGATGTCGTCAAGGTTGTCCGAGACACTGTCCCGATCCTCCCAAGGCAAATGGAAGATCCCAAGACTTTGGCAAAACACGGTTCTCCAACACCCGGCTTCTTCTCAGTGGAAGCGACCAGCACTTGAGCGCCACGAGAAAGGGGCCTGACAGAAGGTTGAGAAGGACCCCCTTCCGCGCTTGGAGCAACTGGAGGAGGTGGAGGCGGCTCTTCTCGGCGAGGAGGAGATCGGACAGCTTCTACGATTGGCGGTCCCGAAGGTTGAGGCGAGCCTTCTTGTATTTCCACGCTCATGCAGGTGTCGCATTTCTCACCGCTTCATCTCCCGTACCTTCCGGGAGATCTCCCTCTTTCGCTTCCGATTCTCCTTGGAGGCTTCGTCTCTTGCCATACCTGCACAAAGAAGAGGTCAGTGAGATCGCTAAGGTCCAAAGATATGAGATATAGGAAATACCGATGCCGAGGTCAGAGAGCGGAAGCCCGCGATCTTGGCCAGTGACCAGCTATATAGTCCAATGGTGCAGCTCGGCCGTCACTGCATCTAAACAAGAAAACTTCTCTCGGCCCGCCTGATCCTTCAGCTCCATCACTATTAATCCTTCTTCTCTATTCAGGGTAATGCGCTTCGGGAGTAAGGGAACCTAGTGCTACCAGCTGCGAGGAAAACCCTCAAAGTCGTTCGGTATTTTGCTTCTCAGGAAAAAGAAGCTGTTCTTCCAATTCTTCAGGGAGGAAGGCAGATCGGTAAAAAGCCCACAATGGGGTTTCGCCTGGAAGAACCAATACTCGTCGTCTTTTCGACGAGTCAGCCGATGTAGTTCGGCGAACACCTTAGCTGTAGGTCTAATTCCTTTGGCTCGGCAAAGGCCCCTGAAAGCTACCAGGATCCGCCAGGAATTCGGGTGAACCTGGGCTATGCACACTTAGTGATATTTTAGGACTTCCTTGAAGAAGTCATCGAGAGGGAACCGCAGCCCGGCTTTTAATTGTTCCTCGTACACCATGGTCATATCGTCCTCCTCAAAGAAGTGATCGGCATGAAGATCGCCGTGACACCGGATGAGCTCGTACAAATCAGGCTCGATGTTGTACTCCTGGCTGAACGACTGCAGGTCGGTTTCTTGCAAGATTGATGGCAGCTCGTCCATAAGAAGATTCTCCCTCCCTGAAGAAGGCACAAGCCTTGATGGCGCAGTCCGCCCCCGAGCTGGAATGGAGACCCTAGGAGGTTCTGATCGCACGCTTGGTCCAACCACCTCGACTTCGTCTAATGACCACGAGACGTGAACGGAAAGGGGACTCTCCGCTCTCTGACCTTCGGCGCCGCTCATTTTCAAAGGAAATAAAGAATTTAAACTAAAAGAAGGATCAAAACCCTTACCGGAGCTTGATCGGAGTCGGAAGAACTTGAGAAAACGAGAGAATTTTGGAGTTGTTCGCGAGAGACTGAAAATGGCATAAGAGAGCAACTAGCTAACCCCACCCCTATTTATACTCGTCTGAGCATTTAATGCTCACGACGTTCCAGGCAATGCATCGGTTAGTGGGACTCGCCAGCTGTTCTGACACGTCTCTCGAATATTCCAAAATTCCATAAAGAGATCGGCTAACTAGAGATCGGCATATTAAGATAAATATTTCGAATTGTGGATCAGTTAAGGGTTGTTCAGTTAGGAACCAGATCGGATAAACACATCAGAGATCGAAAAATAATCAATGCAATAATAATAAGATGATAATTGACAAAATAAAATTTTTTATTTCCAAAAGATCGGATTACATCATTTGGGCGATCTCTAGGGATCGGATTACATTAAAGGTCTGATTACATCATTTGGGCGATCTCTAGAGATCGGATTACATTGAAAGATTACATCATTTGGGCGATCTCTAGAGACCGGTGGAACATCCTATCTAAAAGGCCTATGTCAAAGCCTAGTCTCGTGGCTGAGTCAAAAGATGTGTTTGACTAGGAGACCGGCTGTTGACATCGGATAGATGTACAGCCCAGATGGGGTGACTATGACTCCCATGAAGATGAGAGACGTCGTCATCGATGTTACCGCTCGAAACCGAGCCGCTGTCGGAACACCCAGTGCGGAGAGGAGCCAGATGAATGCCAAGGGGCAGTCACCGGTGTTGAGGGGAATATTAGCAGTCTTCTCGCCCGAAATCAGTTCGCCGTTTGTATCGGTCGAACGATTCGAGGTCAATAAGATCGAGGTCCTCGATCCAGATCGGAAAGTTAGTCCTGTTCTCTCGCGGTCATCAAGTGCAGTTATCATAAATTCTCGTTCACCGGGATCATAAATTTTCAGTCGGGGAACAAGGAAGTCCATCGGAAAGGGATCAAAAGCCACAATCATGGCCGGAACTATTGCCGGAACAGTTAGAACAGGAAAGTAAGAAGGAAGAGAGGAAAATCGAATGAGGAAAGTTTCTTCAGTCAGGGGTATATATAGGGGAGAATCAGGCATTTATTGCTAAGCAGAAAACGAAGCGGACGCTTCGAGAATCGAGGGGAATTAATGCTTTGACCGGACCGGGCCTGATTAAGGGAAGGATCGGAATGATCGAGATCAGAAGAGGGGAGATCGGTATAAAAGATCGAAAAAGGAGCGTGTTAAGAAGATCATGAAAGAGGAGAGATCGAAAGGCAAAGAGAATAAGACAAATCCCAATAACCGTCGTCAGAATTAGAGCCAAGGTAGTTAAAGCGTTGCAGACGAAATCTCTACCGCACGCCTAAGAATCGCCCACAAATGCTGACAAGTGCCAGGATATGTCATGACAGTTCTGTACATCCCAATCTCCACCGTTGATCTCACTTGCAAGGACGAGCCCAGAGCCTTTGGATCAAAGAATAAGACGACAAGACCAGCGCCTTTTATTCCTAGCCATCGGATCACCCCAAATAAGAGAATTTGTGACCGTTAGATTAGAAAAGGGAAAGGACAAATATTCTGAAGGAGATCTCGACCGTCCGATCTGATTCTCTTTAATTCCTGAACCTCAGATCATGTCCTTTGAAATCCTGACCCTCCATCTCCCTCAAAATAGATCTTGACCCTTCAGATGGAGCACCCGATTCCTATAAATACCTGCATGAAAACTGTTCAAGGGGGACGAAAAAAATATACAAAAGGTGGTAACTATAGTGAAAGAACTCTGAAACTTAATTCAGTTCGTTACTCTGCTTTTTTTTTTGAGCTTTCGTAAGAAAAACTTTTGAAACCAGTTTTCTGAAGTGTTTTCTTAAAAAGGGATTTTTGAATACTGAAACTCTTCATTTTCAGTTCGTTCATTATCCTGTGGCACTCTCACTTTCTGTCTTTGTTATCTTTTATTTCCACTCCTGTTGTCCAAGCTCAACTCCATTCAAACTCGGTTATTTTGACCCGACTGCATTTTAGCAAGGAATTCTTCATTTCAAGGCGAACCTTAGTCCTCCAGCTATCAACCTGCAGTTCTATTACATTCTGTGATTCTGTAGTTAGTTTAGTAGATTCGGCTCCCTACAGGTGAGTGCTTATATTGCTACTTCATCAAATGCTCTTCTTTATTTGCGTATTTTATTCATTCTTTTTATGTTTGTAATTTTCACCAAGTTTATACTGTATTTTAAACACGAAGACGGTCATTCTCGAGTTTACTTCTTTGTTAATCAGTCCATTCTTTGGTTAATCTTTATTACTTCTTAATACAGGAGTTCTGGTCTCGAATAGCGTAGAAGTAACTAAATAAAATGTAGGTAACTGTGTTTTAAGCGTTTCCTTGAAATAATAGAAGGTCTGGATAACAAGTCAGGAAAATAGTAAAGTATTAGGTCAACATAGAAAATAATTGGGAAAATGTCACAAAGCGAAATAAAACTAAATATTAGCTAAATGAATAGAACAGATCGGATATCAAAAAGTAGTGGTTAGGCGACCACTCAGGAGGTCGGTAAAATTCGGTTCAGTATCCCCTGTCTAGCCACGAGGTATCAAGGAGTTGAAAGAAGGCTTATTCCGATCCCTGGCACTCGTGAATATTAGAACCCTTGGTCTTAAGCTCTCATAATGTGTAGCTGCAATCAAACTTCAATCGGTCAGAAAAGTCCTTATCCGATCCCCATCAAAGTATTAAAGAGATCGGAGGAGAATTCTTATCCGATTCCCACCTAAAATCTTAACAAATAATTTAAAAAGAGGCCGGAGGAGAGTTCTTATCCGATCCTCAAGCTAAAAATTTAATAAATATTAAAGAGATCGGAGGAGAGTTCTTATCCGATTCTCACCTAAAATTTTAACAAATAATTTAAAAGAGGTCGGAGGAGAGTTCTTATCCGATCCTCAAGCTAAAAAATTAATAAATATTAAAGAGATCGGAGGAGAGTTCTTATCCGATTCCCACCTAAAATTTTAACAAATAATTTAAAAAGAGGTCGGAAGAGAGTTCTTATCCGATCCTCAAGCTAAAAATTTAATAAATATTAAAGAGATCGGAGGAGAGTTCTTATCCGATTCTCACCTAAAATTTTAACAAATAATTTAAAAGAGGTCGGAGGAGAGTTCTTATCCGATCCTCAAGCTAAAAAATTAATAAATATTAAAGAGATCGGAGGAGGGTTCTTATCCGATTCTCAAATTGAATTTTAATAAAATAGCCCTTTCAAACAAAATTAACATACAACAGTAACTCACTAAGGTTGTCTCATTTACTTATGTATCTGGGTGATCCGAATTTAGTGAAAAATCAAAAATTCCTTTTGTCAAAAGGATTAACATTCCCCTTCGAGCCCTCCTAACTAATTTATAAAGAACGCGAAGTTAAATCTACATACCCTTATTAAGGGACGAGGTGGGGTGCCTAACACCTTCCCCACCCGTTTACGGACCCCGAACCTAGAATCTCTGTTTTGAAGTGGTTTCATTTCAATTTATCTTCACAAATGGTTTTCTTTAGTTTCCCTCAAAATTAAAGTGGCGACTCCTCACTCTTTCCCACTTCGGTGAGTGATCGTCCAGGCGACTGCAAAACACCTTGCGACACAGAGCTTATCTTCATTTGATGGTTAATGTAGCACATTGCCCAGTAGAATAAAGCAAGCAAGCGGTCATTGCAGGAAAGAAGACTCATCTGAACAAAGCCTAATCACCATGAAAAGCATATTCATCTAAAATTTGACCATGCAACTAAGATCTTATACTCCGCATATGAACTATGTTCCTTATATAAAAGCATTTATTGTGCCTTATCTCATTGATTTCATCCAATAAATTGACTGTTTTGGGTAGCATAGACCTCCAGAAAAATAACGATATACTAGTGTTGCAGCAGTTAAAGAAAAAATAACTAAATAACACACCAACACTTTCAGAAGAAAAATCAGAATGCATGTAATCATCTTGAAGGTAAGCAACATGTTCAAACTAGCATGACACTTTGATAGAGATCAAATGTATAAACCTTTACAATCGGCCAGAAAATACAAATGAACATAGAAAGATAACCTCTGGCATAAAGACACAGAAAACAACTTGATAGTTGATACATTCTATCCATTCAATATACAAAGAAACTTCAAGCAAATCAATTCATCCACGAGGAAAAATGATAAACACAAAGTTGCACATCTGGTTTTATTTAGATAATAAGAAGACTTCTTCAGCATTTGATAACAATAAAGAGACAAAAATTAGAACTTGCTAATCAATTTGCATTGTGCAAATAGATTTTAGTCATGAACAATTAGGCGATCGACAAAAGCAAACTTGATTGATAAACAAATATCTAAGCGTGAAGCTAGCTAGCACTGATAAAAGAATGTTTTTCCAAAAGGCACTCACAGGGGTTTGAGATAAAAGCACACTTCGACGACCATTAGAAGATATGGCTACCAGGGGATGATTATGCTCCTTTACAAGTCTTGTTACAACCCATTTTCCTGTTTTCTCTTTCTTTGCCACTATCATGGCCTTGCATCCTTCTAGTGTTATTGCCCGTGGCTTCCTATTTTCGCTTCTTCTTGGCCTTAACTTGCGAAATCTTTGTTTATTACACACAAGCCGACACCAAACAACCTTCCCATCATGCATTGTTTGTCGAAATGCATCAACTCGCATGATGAATGCCAAGTGTGTAGCATATGCATCATAAAACACCTTGGCGGTCTCTTCAGATTCAAACTCCATACCTACATATGATTCCATATCAGAAATTCCTTCACTTGTGGTTACCTCTTTGCCACTAGAACTCTCTACAATATGATTCATGTCCCATCCTCACTCATAGAAGGGTGTTCATCCACTACCAGAAACTTAGTGCACTACTTTAATTAGTCCAAATGTAATAGTATACACTATAGACTATAGGCAAGGGGAAAAATTACTACAACTCCTCTTGTGTTCTAACTCCCCTCCCATTTTGAATAAATTGCAACACGCAACCCTGTGGTATTCTAAATTTCACATACAAAAATGAACATTCTAATTCTAGTTGAAATGGTTACATGAACAGACCTTAAAATGGTTTTTGTGATCAAGTAATCGGCTGTTTTGCTTAACAAGGCCAAGATAATCCGTATCTTTTGCCACTTTAGTGGCAATATGTTGGTAAAAAATACAGCATCTAGAAAGATCTATATAATTTTATTTACTACAAAGTTCATTTAAAGGTTGGTTTTAGTTAATCACCCTGGAGTAGCAGTTGCTTTAATTTAAGGATACCCCATACGTGCTAAGCACCATTACCAGTGGCGGATGCACGGCAATGGGTAGAGGGCCCTACACCCTCCCTCCCCAAGCCCCCTACAAATCTTTTTTAATTAAATACATTATAACGACTTTTATTGTAATTGGAATTAAGGGTATATGAGTGACACTTGACCCCCTCAATTTTTTTAAATAATTAAACTTAAAAAACAATATTAATTATAATAATAATAATAATAATAATAATAATAATAATAATAAATTTATGAAATTCGTATTAAAAAATATTTTAAAAGTGAACAAAATAATAATAATTAAATATTACAAAATATGAATATTTATTTAGAATACTTTAAAAATTAAAAAAATATTATATATATATATTTATTTAGAATACTTTAAAAATTAAAAAAATATTTTATATATATATATATATAAAGAAAATAAAAAAGGATAATGGGAAATGGAAAAAATTAAAAATAAAGCCTCTAGGTTTTTTATGTCTTATTTTGTATTTTGATGTATTTGTACTAGATTTTTTTACTTAACATTTTAAGCACTAAATTGAGTATGGAATGAATATGCTAACCTAAGTGTAAAATGAGTCTTTTTTGTTAAGTTTTTTTTTTTATTATTTAAAATTAATAAAATATATGATTGATACCAAATAAATGAATGCTAATTATTGTTTGATAAAAGTGCAATTTATAAAATTTTATTAATTATATAATTATTTCAACAATATACAAAAAAGTATCCCTTGGTGCTTGATGTTTGCAGATGATATAGTTCTGATAGATGAGACGCGAGAAGGAGTCAATAGAAACCTAAAGCTTTGGAGAAGCACTCTAGAGTCAAAGGTTTTAAGTTAAATAGAACGAAGACAGAATACATGCATTGCAAGTTCTGTGAAGGCCGAACTGGTGATAGGGAAGGAGTTAGTTTGGATGGAGTAGTACTGCCCCAAAGTAATCACTTTAAATATCTCGACTCAATCCTTCAAGTAGATGGAGGATGTGAGGAGGATGTTAATCATAGGATTAAAGCCGGATGGTTGAAGTAGAGAAGTGCCACGGGAGTTTTATGTGATCGCAAGATTCCCAATAAGTTGAAAGGAAAACTTTACCGTATAGTCATACGACCGGCCATGTTATATGGTAGTAAGTGTTGGGCACTGAAGGAGTTGTATGTGTCTAAGATAAGAGTTGTGAAGATGAGAATGTTAAGGTGAATGAGTGGCCATACTAAACTAGATAAAGTCCGTAATGAAAGTATTAAAGAAAAGGTAGGAGTGGTGCCAATTGAGGATAAGTTGAGAGAAGAGAGATTGAGGTGATTTGGTCATGTGAAGTGTAGACATACAGAGGCTCCAGTTAGACAAGTAGAGCACATTAGGTTGGAGGATAGAAAGCAAAGAAGGGGTAAACCTAAATTGACTTGGAGGAGAATAGTACAACATAACCTATAAGCATTACACATTTCTGAGGATTTAACCCAAAATCGTTTAAAGTGGAGAAAGAGAATCCATATAATCGATCCCAAATTTTTGGGATAAATGCTTAGTTTAGTTGAATTGAGTTAAGTATATAATTATTTAAACGACGTTTCTAATAAGTGCAACATTGTACTTGTTAAGATTTATTAAATATGTTTATTTATTAACAATACTGTATCGGTAACATGAGAAATTATATTTTTTATGTGATATTGCAACCTTTTCGATATTAATAATTTTCGATGTGAAATTGGTAATAAATAAACATATTTAACGAACTTTTAAAAGTACAATGTTGATTCTTAATGCAATGTCCATAAAAAAAGGTGTAATATTACTGTTGTGAAAAACCACACCCACACAAAATTTAACGCCATTCGACATAAGCCTAGTCTACCAAACAAATCCACTATCGAGGAAAAATAATTACAACCACTAATTATTTTTCTCACCCTCAAAATCACTCAAACAAAACTCATAGAATTCAACACACCTCTCCACTTTGTGAGCTTTCTATAATACATTCCATATAATGACCAACCAACTGCACATATATATAAGTCATTAAAACCTAGTCCTTTTAGGACACTAATTATTAAACTTCATAATTTAAATTCTACTAAACTTTCTAAACTAATTATACTTCATAATTCCAATTGGACCTGGACTCTAACAATCTCCACCTCCAAGTCAAATGGAATTAGTTTTTACAATTTCTAGAAAAGTCAATTTTCTCTTGGATACTTCCTTGCACTCTTGATTATTGATGTTGCATCTTGTTTCAATGTGCTTCCTTCTAATTTGTATAGATTTTTTGTACCAATGTTCTCACTTTTCATGATCATAAGAGCACCTCGGTTAACTCTCATGACTCCATCATGAATCGAACACCCGTAACCCAAAGAATCTAACTTGCCCAAGGAAATTAATTTCCTTTCAAATTTATGAACATATCTCAATTCATCGAACACTTTTACATGATCATCATGCAGTTTAATCTTCACTCTTCCAATACCTTCAACTTCTATCTTATTCCCATTGGTTAGCTTCACTTTTTCTCATTTCTTTTCTTCAATCACATCAAACCACTCCTTTTTTTTAGCAAATATGGAAAGGACAAGCAGAATCCATTAACCACTTATCTTGTAATAGATATTTTGCCTTCTCCTTATCATCATCCACATTCAAACATTCACCATCAATACTATCATCCATTGCAATTGCAGTAGTTCTTTCACCATCAATATTATCATTCATTGCAATTGCAACAGTTCTTTCTTTTTTTTTTTTTCGCTACTCTTCTTGAATTGTTTAAACTCTGCAAAATCTTCCTTTATCTTCATACAATAGTATTGAATGTGACCCTTCTCATGACAGTAGTAGCATTTTTTATTTTCATGGTCTACTCGTGGTCTCGAGCTCAATCTACTATTCTTTCTCCAATTGTTTCTATGCGGATTGCTTCTATCATAAGTAGGACCAAAAACAAAAGTTCCACCTTCATTGCTACTACCTGTTTTCTTGAACTTTTCATCATCCAAGATAACTGCGGTAACTTCCTCCATCTTCAAAGTCTCATTTCCAACTATTAGAGCTGTCACCAAGCTTTTATAAGATTCTGAGAAAGTGATTAGAAGCAAGAGGGCTTTATCTTCATCATCTTCCTTCATACCAACACTAGCCAATTGAGTAATTAATTGATTAAAAATATTAAGGTGATCCCTCACATTAGTACCTTCATTCATTCTGAATTGGTACAACTCTTTCTTCAAGTACAAACTATTTGTGAGTGATTTTATCATATACAGGCTCTCCAATTTCTTCTACAAAATAACTGGCGAAGTCACCTCTAAGACATTGTACTTCACATCTGGGCCTAACATCAATCTAATCGTACTCACAGCTCTTTATTGAAGCTCCTCCCAATCATCATCTTTCACGGTCGTCGGTTGCTTCTTGTTCAAAGTTTTAATTAATCCTGGTTGTACAATGACATCCTTCACAGTGCTTTTCCATAAACTGAAATTATTTTTCCCATCAAACTGCTCCACCTCAAATTTTGTGCTCGCTATCTTTGACATCTCGAACCACAGATATGATACCACTTGTTGTAAAAAATCACACCCACACAAAATAAAGAACACAAAATTTAACTTAGTTCGGTGTAAACCTACTCCACTAAACAAATCCACTATCAAGAAAAAATAATTACAACCACTAATTATTTTTCTCACCCTCAAAATCACTAAAATAAGACTCACAGAATTTAACACACATCCCCACTTTGTGAGCTCTCTATAAAACATTCTATATAATGGCCAACTAACTGCACACATATATATAGGTAACTAAAACCTAATCCTTTTAGGACTATAATTATTAAACTTTATAATTTAAATTCTACTAAACTTCCTAAACTAGTTATACTTACTAATTCCAATTATACTTAGACTCTAACAATTACGTTTCATTAGAAAAATCATTATTTAAATTTTGGCCCCTCAATATTTATTCCTGCGTCCGCCCCTGGTGGTGCATACCATCACAATATGTGTAGAAAAAATAATCTCAATCTCAAATGCAGTCCATTAACCACTATTGCCAGTGTAATTTATGAAAGAAAAGAAAAAAATTAACTCATGTGTTCTTTTTAGTCTAATATTTGACATTATAGAGACAAAAACTTAAAATTATTAGTTACAGGAATTCAATTAAGCACATTTTTCACACAAGGTACACATTATATCATCTAAACATGGAAGTGAACCATGAAATGATAGTTAATATCTTTCCATTTGGTTTTATTAAATACTTAAAGAGTTTCTTAGCAACAAAACAGAGACATTTCCACTCAATTTTTTATTTCCCACATGAAAAATCAATAAAAGTAGTTTAATCACTAGATGTTATATTAATCTGAGAGTTAATAGGAATAAATTACAAACTATTACTTAAAGCTCAACAACCACATAGCACACAAGCAGACAATAACGAATTTGGAATTATTGAAGTTAAGATTCATCTAGAATTGAAACTAAATGTACGAAATCAATTATAATAAAAGTAAAAAAAAAATGATACAAAATACAAAGAGGGAGAAAATGTGTGAAATTGTAAAAGAAGTTAAGATGTTAAAGACACTTGTTTGGAGCAGATTCAAGTCAAAATGAGCTGTCTATGGTTACAGGCCAGAGTGTGTGTGTGTGTGTGTGTGTGAGAGAGAGAGAGAGAGAGAGAGAGAGTTTGGGGAGGAAAGGACGAAGGCTTTTTGATTTCAAGACCTTAACAAGGATGTTGGTCCCTGGGATTCTCAGAGAGCTCAGAGGAAGTGGAAGACCAAATGGTGCGGTGACTGAGAGAGAGACATCATGGAATGATCCTCTCTTCTGCAAGTGGAAAATGCTCTGTAAGTTAGACCAATAAAAATAGGATAAATTTCAATAATTGTCCCTGAATTTATATAGTTGTAACACTACAGTTCTTTAATTTTAAAATATAATATAAAACTCTCTAAACTTTCAAATTTTGCACGGTAAAATCCATTTGACTTTCAATTACTGATTTTTCAGTTAGAAACTGATGTGAATAGCTGCTGCATGTCGCTTAGTCAATATTTTTCTTTCCTCTCTTATGCAAAGTGTAAAATTACTCTCTTTATATATAAAAAATTATTCTATCTATAGAGAGAATAATGATTCAATTTACACATGGCTCGAGAGAGAAAAGATAAATACTGACTAAGCTCTGTACTGAAACTGTCAAGGTCAGCGCCTAACTAAAAAACTGGTAATTAGAGGTTAGATGGATTTTACTGTGCAAAATTTGAAAGTTGATAGGGTTATATATTACAATTTTAAGTTGAGAGACTGTAATATTAAAATAAGAAAAGTTCAGATACAATTGTCAAAATTTATCCGTAAAAATGTGCCACCCTCGCATTTTGTAATAGAGACCGGCTCGCATTTTACAAAAACATTCCATAATTTTAAATAGGTTTTATTATATGGTACTATTAATTTAAGGCTTATTAAAAAAAATCAAAATTTTTAGAGTGATTATTATTGTCAAACTTTTTTTTATTATAATGAAAACTTAATTAATTGTGATAATTATAATTAAAATTTTTATTTGAAAGTAACGATAAATTATAATATAATTTTAAAATTTTATTTAATTAATAAAATAATTTATTAATTTAAATTTTATATATAAATATTTTTTATTTATAATATAAAATACATTTACAATATAAAATATATTTTACATTTATTTTGATTAAAATTTTATATAAAAAAGTTATTTTATTTAAATATACTAAATAATTCAAAATTTATATAATAAAACATTGTAAAATTACATTTTTTAATTGTCAATTATGCATAAATAATCACATTATAATAAAACAATAATTTTTGCATAACAATAAAATTAATTGATTTAAATTATAAAATTTTTCATTGATTTAAATTATAAATTTTTTTTTATTTATTAATTACGTTAATTTTTTTTCCATTATCAGTTTATTATTAGATATATTAATTTTTTTAACTGATGAGTAATTAATATGATATTAGAAAGATGTACTATTATTTTTATTTATAAAATTACAGACAATTTTGATAATTAATTGTATGGTCTATACTCAGTTTGTAACTTTAATAGTTATTTTATTATAATATGATTTATTTGTATAATTGATAATTAAAAAAAATTTACAGTGGGATTATTTTGTGATTACTTTATTATTATTATATAATTTTTAAATTATTTATATTAAAATATATTTTAATTGATAAAATTAATTTTTTGGTGTAAAATTTCAATTAATAATAACTATATTTTATACAATAAATAAAAATATTTAAATATAAAATTTAAATTAATTTACTATTTTATTAATCAAATAAAATTTCATAGATTATATTATAATTTATCATTATTTTTTCAAATTCCATTTAGTCCCTTTATTATGATTATGATAACTAATTAAGTTTCACTTATACGATGAAAAAAAGGTTTTGACTATAATTATGAAAGCCTAAAAGTTTTGAATTTTAATAAAATATTTTATAAATAAATTAAAATTATATTATTTAGTGAGGATTAGGGAATGAAAACTTAAACCTGAATCTATCAAATTAGTGACATATCTTTAGCCATCGAATAAAGTAAACAAATTAAAATTTAATTTTCATATTTAAAAATTAAAAAAATATATAATTAAATAAAACTCTTTTAAAAATCTAATAAAAATAATTCATATAATAAATTCATGTAACTCTTTTGTAAAGAATAGAATTTTTCAACTAATTTAAAAGAAATATTTCATGAATGAGTCAAGATTTTGACCTAACACTTAGGAGGTAATTATTAATTAATAACTAAATTAATATATAAACAAAACAATTCAAATTATTATTGACTCTACCGTATTAAATCAAAATAACTAATTTTATTGTTTTAAAATAAATTAATAACTTTTTATTTTAATTGTTTCTACTAAAACACACTTTCCATTAAATTTTGATTTATTTTTTCAGATAGTGAATGAACTTAAGAGAGAAAAATATTCATGAAATTCAATTCTTTAAAAATTAAAGAAAAAGGACTTAAAGATAAGGAATCAGAAATGGATGATACAAAGGTAGTCTTCCTTATTCATGTTATTTTTCCTTTTTTTTTTTTTTATTTTAGGTATTACACTTTTTTTTTTTGTGTATGTAAGTAAATTCAAACTATTGTAATGTTTATTTAATTTTTTTTACTAATTATAGAGAAATTAAGATTTTGATGTAATGGTGTTTTCATTTACAAGTAAAACTATAAGGTAACCAAAGGGTAATAAAAATTCATTTGCAAAATAATATAATATATAAAAGTATTATTTGTTATTTATTATTTAAGATATATATATATATATATATATATATATATATATATATATATGTTAGAATTGAAGAATATTTTTTTTTATTTTATTATTTTCATACTAGTTATAATATGTTACCATTTTGCTAGTTTGTATATTTTTTTTGGGCATTGTATGATTAATAAATAACTTAATATGTTAATCAGAAATAATTTAATTGCTTTTCTTCTACAGAGCAGAGAAATCAATCCCTATCAATTTATTTTAAAATTTATCACTTTTATTATGAAAAAACTCGTGTAAAGAGTAGAGACCATTAATATAGTTAGGAGAACATAAGTTCTCTCTCGCTTCTTTCGTTTTTAGTTTTTTTTTTTTTTTCAAGGATTCAAGAGCTTTCATCTGCCATTAACTACGGCTCTTTCATGCCCCTTTTGAGTAGGGATGGCCTTCCCTTTGTCTTGGAGTGTGGGCTTCCCCTTACTTGCCTCTAAGATTGGGTTGTAAATATCCTTTTGGGTTTTGTTCGAAGGATGTGCTTCATGGAAAAGGGGGCTTATTTTGACTTACATGTACCGATACCTACTGGATAAGCTGCTCTAGGCTGTGATTTTGAGTTGGTTTCTTTGGTAGTGGGTTATGTGTTGTGTGGTTGATACTCTTAGGTTAGGTTGCAAATTTTCAAGTTCAATATGGCTTTTGATACCTCCAAGGATATTCATGATGCCACAGATGAAGCATCTGGCTCCTGAAATGGCATTGAGAGTGCCAAAGGAGCTCTGCCTTGTTGCTTGTTAATTTTTTGTATATATTGTTTCTTGGGTTCTAGCTCAATGGAATATAAGGGTTCTCTCCTAGTTTTTTTATTAGGTTCTGTCTTTGAAGATGATTGTGGCCTTTCCTTAATCATGTTTCTCTCCTACAACCATGCAAATTTTTTAACTGGCGGAGACACCAAGGATATTCATGATGCCATAGATGAAGCATCTGGTTCCTCAAATTGCATTGAGAGTGTCAAAGGAGCTCTGCCTTGTTGCTTGTTAATTTTTTGTATATATTGCTTCTTAGGTTCTAGCTCAACGAGATATAAGGGTCTCTCCTAGTTTTTTTATTAGGTTCTGACTTTGAAGATGATTATGGCCTTTCCTTGATCATGTTTTTCTCCTACAACCATGCAAATTTTTTAACAGGCAGAGACACCAATTATGCTTTCCTTGATGATTGATATTGTGGTCTCTTCTCTCTTGCGATGCCAAGTCATCTTCTACCAGATCAGAGAACCGAATGCTTAAGGTTTTATTTGTTTGGGCTTAGGCTTAACTCTTTTTTGAGCTTGGATGTTGGGTCTATTAATTAGAAGTTTTTTGAGTTTCTTTTGGGTCTAACCCTTTAATTCTTATCCACTGTGCCTATTCATAAGTATTATCCTTTTTTTTTATATAAGGCAAAATGCCCTTTTTGGCCCTTTAATTATTACCCAATAGCCAAAAAAGCCTCTAAATTTTTTTTAGGTCCTAATAAACCCCTCAATTGTTTAAATTAGACCGTAACACACCAAATTTAACTAAAATTTACTTAGGGTGGTTACAATTCCTACATTACACAACTAAAATGGTAGAAGACCCATTTGACAACAAGTGAAAGCATGAATCTCATGAAATCTATGTAATTTTCTCTGAAATTTCTCTTAGTTCTACCATTGATATTGAGGGAAAAGATCGCATTGGTGAGGGAATAAGATATACAGAAGCATAGGAGGAGGACTCAATTTTATTGCAATGCACGTCAACCCAGTTCAGTATTCACAGTCCATACAGAGTCATCATGCTCCTTCTCCAGTTGCCTTTACTTCTCAACCATCTCTCGCTTCACCAACAGACTTTTGTAGCCTCTCTTTGCAGTTGTGGCAGCCTCTCCTCAGCCCTCACCGACAATTTAACCTTTACTCTTTAGGCCTTTTCTTCTGGCTTTTAGTAGTTGCCAAGGTTTTTTTTCTTTTTTTTTTTTTTCTGTAACACCCCAAAATTTTAAATTTTATGAGTATTTTTGGTATTTTAATTTTATTTAAATTTTAGGAATTTTTTTGAGATTTTTCGGATTTTAAAAATCGGGTTCGATTTTCCGAAAATATAAACTTTGATAATTTTTAAAAATTAATTTAAAGACCACGTGACAAAACTAAAAATATATTTGGAGTCTACGAATTTTTCTGAGTTTTCTGGATTTTTTTCGGAATTTTTGGACCTCGTTTTTGGTTCAGAGGCAGAGTAAAAATTTAAAATTTTGTATCTTGAATCGGACCGACCGAATCGAACCGGACCGGATCAGACCGGTCGAATCGGACCGGCCTTTTCTTTTTCTTCCTCCTTCCTCCCGCGCGCGTCGACCTCCTCCCCTTCTCTCTCTCTTTTCTCTCTCCTCCCTCCTCCCCTTGCCGCGCCGCCACCTCCCCTGCCTCCCCAGCTCGCGGCCGCGCCTCCCAATCGTCCCAATGACGGCCGCCGCCCCAAACGGCCGGAAAACGGGCGCGAACACCCTCCCCTGCGCGCGCGACTTTTCGACTTTCCCGGCCAAAATCTGGCCGATCCGGCCACCAATCGGACCGGGTCTTGTGTCTAAAATCATCTACTCGGCGAGAGCTTTCCATAGACGCCAAGAACACCGAAATCCATCAAGCGGTTTGTCCGATTTTTGCTGGGGAAGTTTTTAGCCCATTTCGACTTTTGGGCTAGATTTCTCACAAACCGTGAATCCCACGAGAAAACCGAGAGTACCAGCGCGCTCCACTCGTCGAGAGCTTCGCGGCGACATAAATTTCGAATTTTTTCGACACCGTTTTTCGGTGGGTCCCACGGAACTTCGCAGTACTTTTCCGAGCATTTAATGAACTTAGAAAATTCTGAAAAATTTATGTACTAACCCCCGTGTTGTGGGCTTTGTGTAGGTATCCTCAATTCGCGAAAATTCGGCGATTGATCGGTGCGTGAATTTCCTACGCATGCACTGCACTGGAAAAGTCTCCGAATTGGATCGAGGTTTTGGCTACCCTCCCATTGTCAGACGTCCCGAGCGCGTCCCCGAAATCAGAATCGGCAAAGGTAAACCCGAACCTTGTTTTTACGTAATTTTCTAGTGCCTAAATAGGATTAAAAATCCATAAAATATTCGTGGTAGCTTAGAAAATTATGATTCTTTTTGCAATAGCTTAGTAATATTGCTAAGGACCGCGGGGCAAAGTTTTAGAATTTTTAGAGCTGATTTGGGCAACTTTTGCAAAAATGGTCAATTATAGGGACTAAATTGAAATTTTACATATTGTGATGGATGATTGATTTGATGGGCCCAGGAGGGGCTGTGTGATGTGATTGAGTTGTGGACATATGGATTGTGAATATAGAAGTGTGTTTTGAGCCCTTTTGCAGGTTGGGTAAGTCCTAGGTATAAGGGAGACTCTGCCGGATTTTCGGCACGACTTAGGACGTATTTGGTCTTTTCTTTGTTTGTATTGAATCAAATTTATTAAATGATTGTAATAAAAATTGTCAGGTGAGCCGGGACAGCCTTCTTCCTCCGCCCAGCCGTCTCAGTGACCACCGTCAAGTCTGTGAGTAAAATATTAATTTTAATTGTAATTTCGATATTATTATATGTTCAAGCATGCCCATGCATCACTTATATGCATATATTTATGTAGTTAAACTCTAGGCACGATTTATGTTGCATTCATAACTGTTAGCGTGCCACGGATGTTGTTGTGGTAATTTGGAGCAGTGTGCGTGCGTTGGCGTGTGTGTGATGTGGTGTGGACTATGGATAGGACGGGTAGACACGGCTTGAGATCTTCGCTGGGACCCGGTCGTTCGGGGTAGACACGGCTTGAGTTCTTCGCTGGGACCTCGATTTGGTTATTAAGTGGAAGCCCGAGAAGAGTTCTTCGCTGGCACCAGGTTGGATTTAAGAGAGCTGTATAGGGGATCAGCTCCCATATATTATGATTGATGTTACAGGGTGCGTGAGTGCTCCAAATTACCTTTTTGCTGTTATGATGTGAAAATATTGTTGATGTTGCATTTCACTCCACAGGTTGCATTAGTTCTAGATAGTTATAGAGATTATGGTTAAAATTGATATTTTACTCTCTGAGTCGAACGCTCACTCCTGTTCAATATTTTTCCAGGCCACAGGAGGATATTTTTGAGGTTAACCTGCTTTCTTCCTCGCAGGTCGATTATTAATGTTTGTACAAACTTGTTAAATCTTAGAAATTTCGCATGTGTTAGAAATGTTTATTTGATTTGGGTCTGTAAACTTAATATTCTATGTATGTTTGATGGATTGGATGAGGGAGCTGAGCTCCCATTTATTTTTATGCTGATGAGTATGTGGAGGGTGAGCTGAGCTCCCCAATTGAGTATTTACTGTGTTTACAGGTCGGGTGAGTCAAAAACTCCCCGTTGGTAGGCCCATTTTATGGCCGGACTCTGTCCGGTTGATTTCTTGAAATTGGGCCCAAATGGGCCTTAGAGTTAAATTAATGAATAGTTAGGCTTACTACGGGCCTCGGGGGCTTTAGGCTGGCCCAGGTCCTAGTGCCGGTCCGGCCCATAGGTTGGGTCGTGACAAATGTGGTATTAGAGCTTAGGCTCCAGATTCTTAGGGAATGTTCGTCAAAAATGTTGGGAAGAGTCTACTAGGAGTCACATGCGGAAATATAGGGTCCACATTCGTCTTGCATTGTCATCTTTGCTTCTAGTGTCTGCTTCATATATTGTGTTGTATATATGAGTCTATAGAGATGTGTAATGTGCAGTTTTGAATTTTGTGGGCTAATGCTGCTGAATTTCAGGAAAATGCGTAGAAAGGTGAGAGCCGCCATCGCACTGCAACTGATGTGCCTGATGAGGTGTCAGCACAGGATGAGGCGCCTGCCCCGAGGAGGTGGGGTAGGAGGCCTAGAGTTGCTCAAGTAGAAGAGCAGCTGCCACCAGTTCAGGATCAATCTTTTATGGCACAGGGTCCCATGGACCCCATGGCAGCTACTCTAGCTGGGTTGCAGAGGACCATCGATATGATGGCGCAGTATATGGTCCACCCTCCACAGCAGCAGCAGTCCACCGCACCAAGAGGAGAACCTTACAAACAGATCATAAATTTCAAGAAGTTGGTGCCTGGTACTTATGATGTGTCAGACGATGCATATCGATTTTTGGATTCCTGCAGACAGGCAGGAACAGAATTATAGTTGACTGATAGAAGACTAATAGAGTGTATACAGCATGTCATGGGGCCTATGCCTAGACAATGGATGAATGATTATGTGTTACCTCGGATGGAGGGTTTGTCGTGGGCTCAGTTTGTGGAACTGTTCATCAATCGGTTTGTGCCAGAAAGTTTCAGAGATCAGAAACAGTGGGCCTTTGAGGCCTTAAGACAGAATGGCAGGTCTGTAGATGAATATGCTACAGAATTTCTGGAATTGAGCAGATATGCCCCTACAGCAGTAGCTACAGAAACTATGAAGGTGAAGAGGTTCCTAAAGGGGCTTGACAGGAGGTATACAAACCTGGCCATGATGTCTGATCAGTCTTTTGATATGGTAGTTGATCGAGCCAGACAGATAGAGATTAGCTATGCTGTGGATGACAACGGAAGGGCAAAGAAAAACAGAGCAGAGGGTTCTTCAGGTGTTCCCCACATGGCTACTACAGACAGTGGTGGCCAAACTAATTACAGAGGAAGAAGCAGGAATAAGAGAAGTGGTTTCAGATACAAATCCCGAGGATTCAGACCAAGATATGGATCCAGCAGTGGTAACAGTTCAGGGTACAGCAGTTCTGGGTCTGGTTCAGGATCCTTCTTGGCACCTTGTGCACAGTGTGGAAGAGGACATTCAGGACCTTGTATGATGGGTTCAGGAGTATGCTTCAGGTGTGGCCAACCAGGTCACTTTGCTAGGGAATGCCCCGTGTTCAGTGAGTCACAGATGGGGTCACAGGGTTCTGTTGCAAATGTTCCTCGCTAGTTGTATCCGGGTGCTTCCAGCATGGCAGGCAGTCAGTTCAGTGGCCAATAGGGCCGAGGACAAGGGGGACATGGATTTGAAGGCAGATCAGGAGGTAGAAGTCAGTATCAGGGTTCTGCTACTCAGAGTAGGGGTCAAGCTCGGGTTTTCACCCTGACCCACCAGGATGCTCAAGCTTCAAATGTAGTTGTGGTAGGTATTCTTCTGGTCTGTTCCTATGAGGCTCGTGTTTTGATTGATCTGGGTGCTACGCACTCATTTGTCTCTCCTGTGTTTGCCATGAGATTGGGTAGAAACCCTACCACCTTAGAATGTCCTTTGTCGGTAGCTACCCCACTTAGTGACAACATAGATGTAGATATGATTTTTCCAGGTAGCCCAGTAATAGTGGATGGAAAGATCCTCCCAGCAGACTTGGTTCCTCTACCAGTAATGGATTTCGATGTAATCTTGGGGATGGATTGGTTGTCAACTCACTATGCCACTTTAGACTGCAGGAACAAAAAGGTGTATTTCCACATACCTGGTGTGGAATAGTTTAGCTTTGATGGTGACAGGAGCGTGGCTCCATATAATTTGGTGTCAGCAATTAGTGCTAGAAAAATGTTGAGGCGTGGATGTCAAGGGTATTTGGCATTGGTGAGAGATACATCTGTAGAAGGTGTCAGCATGGAAAATGTTCCTGTTGTCAGAGAATTTATGGATGTCTTCTCAGAGGAGCTTCCAGGGTTGCCACCAGGAAGGGAAATAGAATTTTGCATTGATGTTGTGTCGGGTACAAACCCCATATCAATGCCGCCTTGCAGGATGGCACCAGCAGAATTGAAAGAGCTGAAGGAGCAACTACAGGAGCTTTTGGACAAGGGTTTCATACGTCCGAGCACTTCACCCTGGGGTGCTCCTGTGCTATTTGTGAGAAAGAAGGATGGGTCATTGAGGTTGTGTATTGACTACAGACAGCTGAACAAGGTGACCGTGACGAACAAGTATCCACTTCCTCGGATCGATGACCTGTTTGATCAGCTCCAAGGGGCTAGATTCTTTTCCAAGATAGACCTGCGATCAGGCTACCATCAGTTGAGAATCAGGAATGAGGACGTGTCCAAAACGACATTCAGGACAAGATATGGTCATTATGAGTTCTTGGTGATGTCTTTTGGACTCACTAATGCACCAGCAGCCTTCATGGACTTGATGAACAGGGTGTTCAAGCCATTTTTAGACCGTTTTGTCATCGTATTCATAGATGACATTTTGGTATACTCTCGGACCGAGGAAGAGCATGTGTGGCACTTGAGGATGGTATTGCAGACTTTGAGGGAGCACCAGCTATATGCCAAATTTTCAAAATGTGAATTTTGGCTAGAAAGCATCTCATTCTTGGGACACGTGGTTTCTAGTGACGCATTCAAGTGGATCCCAAGAAAATTGAAGCTGTAACTGATTGGCTTAGGCCTACAACAGTCACTGAGGTACGAAGTTTTCTGGGTTTAGCTGGCTACTATAGGCGTTTTGTACAAGATTTCTCCAGGATAGCGGCTTCCTTAACTAAGTTGACTCGGAAGAACGTTCCATTCATTTGGACAGATGACTGTGAGAAGAGTTTCCAGACACTTAAGGAGTGTCTAACCATTGCCCCTGTGTTGACACTACCTAAGAGTGGTGAAGGATACACCGTGTATTGTGACGCCTCCAGAGTTGGCTTAGGGTGTGTTTTGATGCAGAATGGAAATGTAGTGGCTTATGCTTCAAGACAGCTGAAGAGGCATGAGCAGAACTACCCCACCCATGATTTGGAAATGGCGGCTGTAGTCTTTGCACTGAAAATCTGGAGACACTACCTGTATGGTGAAGTGTGCGAGATATATTCCGACCATAAGAGTTTGAAGTACATCTTCCAACAGAGGGATTTAAACTTGAGACAGAGGAGATTGATGGAGCTTCTGAAAGACTATGATTGCACCATCCAGTACCACCCTGGGAAGGCCAATGTTTATAGCAGATGCTTTGAGCAGAAAATCTTCTGGTAGTTTGGCGCACATTTCAGCGGAGAAGAGACCGTTGATTCAAGAGGTACATGAGTTGATGGATCAAGGTTTAATCCTAGATCTTTCAGATGAGGGGGTATTGTTGGCTCACTTTTCAGTGAGGCCAGACTTGAGGGACAGAGTTAGAGTTTCCCAGCACAGAGACCAACAATTGATGAAAATCATAGAAAGAGTACAGCAAGGTGAAGGTGGTGAGTTTGGATTTGCCAATGATGGCGCCCTAGTGCAAGGTTCTAGGATATGTGTGCCCGATGTGGACAATCTCAGAAATGAAATCATGCAAGAGGCACACTATACACTATACAGTGTCCACCCAGGTTCCACCAAGATGTACCATGATGTGAAAGATAGCTATTGGTGGAATGGCATGAAGAGAGACATAGCCGACTTTGTGTCCAAGTGCTTGACTTGTCAGAAGGTGAAATTTGAACATCAGAGACCGTCAGGAAAGTTGCAAGAACTCCCTATCCCAGAATGGAAGTGGGAAATGATCACTATGGATTTTGTGACTGGGTTGCCTCGTACCACGCGAGGATATGATTCAATATGGGTAATTGTAGACCGCTTAACCAAATCAGCTCACTTCTTACCTGTGAAGACTACATATTCTGTGGCACAGTATGCCCGGCTCTACATTCGAGAAATAGTCAATTGCATGGAGTTTCGGCTTCCATAATATCTGACAGAGGGCCCCAGTTCACTTCTCGGTTTTGGAGAAAGTTGCAGGAGGCACTTGACACACAGTTGAACTTCAGTACGGCTTTCCACCCTCAGACAGACGGACAGTCCGAAAGGACAATCCAAACACTGGAAGACATGCTTCGCATGAGTGTTTTGGATTTTGGAGGTCAATGGGATGAGCAGCTAGCTTTGGTGGAGTTTGCCTACAACAACAGTTATCACTCCAGCATAGGGATGGCACCCTATGAGGCACTATATGGAAGAAAGTGTAGGTCTCCTCTGTGTTGGACAGAAATGGGGGAAGCGAAGGTGCATGATGTAGACCTAGTGCAGTACACTTCAGAGGTAGTTCCTTTAATCAGGGAACGAAGCGACTTTCGATGAAGCGAAGAGTTATGCGGACCCAGACGGAGGGATGTGGAGTTTGCGATGGCGACTATGTATTCCTGAAGGTTTCTCCAATGAAGGGAGTCATGAGATTTGGAAAGAAGGGCAAGTTGGCACCTCGGTATATTGGACCTTTTGAGGTTACTGATAGAGTTGGAGCAGTTGCCTACCGGTTGGAGCTACCACCCAACCTCTCTCACGTTCATCCCGTGTTTCACATCTCCATGCTCAGGAAATACATTCCCGATCCTTCTCATGTACTGCAGCCGGATGTAATAGAACTAAAGGAGAACTTGACATTTGAGGAGCAACCTGTCGCCATAGTGGACTACCAAGTGAAACAGCTGAGATCAAAACAGATCCCTATGGTTAAGGTTTTGTGGAGGAGTCAGTCAGTGGAAGAGTGCACCTGGGAGTCAGAACGGGACATGCGTAGCAAGTACCCTTATTTGTTCAATGTATAATCATGTGCTTTATTCTGCTTTGTGTAAAAATTCGAGGACGAATTTTCTGTAAGGGGGGAAAAATGTAACACCCCAAAATTTTAAATTTTATGAGCATTTTTGGTATTTTAATTTTATTTAAATTTTAGGAATTTTTTTGAGATTTTTCAGATTTTAAAAATCGAGTTCGATTTTCCGAAAATATAAACTTTGATGATTTTTAAAAATTAATTTAAATACCACATGGCAAAACTAAAAAATATATTTGGAGTTTACGAATTTTTCTGAGTTTTCTGGATTTTTTTCGAAATTTTTGGACCTCGTTTTTGGTCCCGAGGCAGAGTAAAAATTCAAAATTTTGTATCTTGAATCGGACCGGCCGAATCGAACCGGACCGGATCGGACCGGTCGAAATCGGAACGGCCTTTTCTTTTTCTTCCTCCTTCCTCCGGCGCACGTCGACCTCCTCCCCTTCTCTCTCTCTTTTCTCTCTCCTCCCTCCTCCCCTTGCCTCGCCTCCTCACTGCCGGGCGCCGCCTCACTGCCCCACCGACCGCCACGCCCCAAACGGCTGGAAAACGCGCGCGAACACCCTCCCCTGCGCGCGCGACTTTTTGACTTTCCCGGCCAAAATCTGGCCGATCCGGCCACCAATCGGACCGGGTCTTGTGTCTAAAATCATCTACTCGGCGAGAGCTTTCCATAGACACCAAGAACACCAAAATCCATCGAGCGGTTTGTCCGATTTTTGCTCGGGAAGTTTTTAGCCCATTTCGACTTTTGGGCTAGATTTCTCACAAACCGTTAACCCCACGAGAAAACCGAGAGTACCAGCGCGCTCCACTCGTCGAGGGCTTCGCGGCGACATAAATTTCGAATTTTTTCGACACCGTTTTTTGGTGGGTCCCACAGAACTTCGCAATGCTTTTCCGAGCATTTAATGAGCTTAGAAAATTCTGAAAAATTTATGTACTAACCCCCGTGTTGTGGGCTTCGTGTAGGTATCCTCAATTCCCGGAAATTCAACAGTTGATCGGGTTTGTGAATTTTCGGCCAGACAGACCCGTTACCGGAAAAGTCTCCGAATTGGATCGAGGTTTTGGCTACCCTCCCATTGTCAGACGTCCCGAGCGCGTCCCCGAAGTCGGAATCGGCAAAGGTAAACCCGAACCTTGTTTTTACGTAATTTTCTAGTGCCTAAATAAGATTAAAAATCCATAAAATATTCGTGGTAGCTTAGAAAATTATGATTCTTTTTGCAATAGCTTAGTAATATTGCTAAGAACCGCGGGGCAAAGTTTTAGAATTTTTAGAGCTGATTTGGGCAGTTTTTGCAAAAATGATCAATTATAGGGACTAAATTGAAATTTTACATATTGTGATGGATGATTGATTTGATGGGCCCAGGAGGGGCTGTGTGATGTGATTGAGTTGTGGACATATGGATTGTGAATATAGAAGTATGTTTTGAGCCCTTTTGCAGGTTGGGTAGGTCCTAGGTATAGGGGAGACTCTGCCGAATTTTCGGCACGACTTAGAACGTATTTGGTCTTTTCTTTGTTTGTATTGAGTCAAATTTATTAAATGATTGTAATAAAAATTGTCAGTGAGCAGATGCCTTTCTTCTTCCTCCGCCCAGCCGCCTCAGTGACCACCGTCAAGTCTGTGAGTAAAATATTAATTTTAATTGTAATTTCAATATTATTATATGTTCAAGCATGCCCATGCATCACTTATATGCATATATTTATGTAGTTAAACTCTAGGCACAATTTATGTTGCATTCATAACTGTTAGCGTGCCACGGATGTTGTTGTGGTAATTTGGAGCAGTGTGCGTGCGTTGGCGTGCGTGTGATGTGGTGTGGACTATGGATAGGACGGGTAGACACGGCTTGAGATCTTCGCTGGAACCCGGTCCTTCGGGGTAGACACGGCTTGAGTTCTTCGCTGGGACCCCGATTTGATTATTAAGTGGAAGTCCGAGCTGAGTTCTTGTGGCACGAGTTGGATTTAAGAGAGTCAGATAGGGATCAGCTCCCATATATTATGATTGATGTTACAGGGTGCGTGAGTGCTCCAAATTACCTTTTTGCTGTTATGATGTGAAAATGTTGTTGATGTTGCATTTCACTCCACAGGTTGCATTAGTTCTAGATAGTTATAAAGATTATGGTTAAAATTGATATTTTACTCTCTGAGTCGAACGCTCACTCCTGTTCAATATTTTTCCAGGCCACAGGAGGATATTTTTGAGGTTAACCTGCTTTCTTCCTCGCAGATCGATTATTAATATTTGTACAAACTTGTTAAATCTTAGAATTTCCGCATGCGTTAGAAATATTTATTTGATTTGGGTTTGTAAACTAAATTATTATTTTGGACCTGTAAACTTAATATTCTATGCATGTTTGATGGATTGGATGAGGGAGCTGAGCTCCCATTTATTTTTATGCTGATGAGTATGTGGAGAGTGAGCTGAGCTCCCCAATTGAGTATTTACTGTGTTTACAGGTCGGGTGAGTCAAAAACTCCCCGTTGGTAGGCCCATTTTATGGCCGGACTCTGTCCGGTTGATTTCTTGAAATTGGACCCAAATGGGCCTTAGAGTTAAATTAATGAATAGTTAGGCTTACTACGGGCCTCGGAGGCTTTAGGCTGGCCCAGGTCCTAGTGCCGGTCCGGCCCATAGGTTGGGTCGTGACAATTTCCCCCTAAAAATTCTATAATTCTAGGGTTTCTTTCCATTTTAAGAAGTAAGAAGACAGGTAACTGTAAAATTCCTTTTCTCAAATTAATTTTTTTTATGTTTTCTCAGCCAAAAAATAGAGTTGGTGTTAGGTATAGGTACAAATGTCTTTTTTTTATGTTTTATTTTTTATTTATGAAACTACTTGGATTAAATTGTCCAAAATTTACATTCGTTATTTGGTTTTATTATATTGTAGCAGTTGCATATTATTCATTAATTTTATGTGCACTATCTCAATTCAAATAAATGAATGCCTTTGTACTTTGTTCTTATTTCTTATTAGCATACATTTTAGATGAATTGTATATTTGATCTCAGATTTTTATGGTGTAAAGGACTTCTCTTTTCAATAGACTATTAAATGATTATTTCAGCCTACAATACTATTTACCATAGTTCTTCTGAGAATGCTAGAAATGGTACTTATGACGGTAGTTTATTGAAATGAAATGATCATCAATCATTATGGTCTAAATAACCAGTTGGGAGGCTTATTAGGACTTAAAAAAAATAGGGACTTTTTTAATTATTAAATAATAATTAAAGGGTCAAAAAGAACTTTTTACTTTTTTTATTTTAAGTCTTATTCACTTTATAATCCACTATTATTATTTTAGTTTATAAATTTTTATTGAATAAAAAATAATTATTTTTTAAAATTGTTAAAATTATGTGATTTTTAAGATGAAATTTATTATCTCATGTTGCGGATATTTCAGTCCAAAAGAAAACGAAAATCACCTTTATCAGCAACTTCCACGTTTAAAAAGGCAATAACAAGTTAAAAGGAAACCCTGAACACCCAGAGTTACTGTCCGGGAAGTCACACGCAAAACAATTCCACTAACTCATCTGCAATCGCTCATTGGGTCACTTAATCCGACGGCGGAGAATCATCCCATTTCTACATTTTTTTTTTCGCACTCGCCCATCAACGCGAAGATCGCTTCGCCTTCTCCCATATTTTGGATGTCTCCGCCATCCTTTTGATTCAGTAAGTTGTTTATAGTTTCGAGCTCCGATCAATTTCCATTTCCAAATAATTCAGCTCTTCTTCTGCGTTTTATTGCGCTTTAAAAATTTTGTGTGATTTCTTGCCTTCTGCGCTTATAATTGCTTGAAAATGTTAATATTTGGATTTTTTTTTAATGTGAATTTCTCTATTTTGCTCTGTTTGTTTTCTGAGAAAACTGGTCTTGAAAATTTTCAGTTTTTTGCTTTACCTAGAAGAGTCGGACTAATCCGCTTAAGTGAGCTTATTATGCATGCATTAGTTAGCTCACTACTTTTCTTTTCTTTTTCAAATTATGCTAATTTATTATGATTTTCATTTCTGAGATTACTGCATTCTTGCACAAATTCAAAATTTTTGAATTTTTGGGTTAGGTTCTGTTCATGCAAATAGTGACTTGAAATTTATAGGTGAGATAATTAGAGGACTTATGATTTTTCATATCCTCAAATATAGTTGTAAGTTGGGTACATAATGTTAAGTTCTATTGAATTCAAATAATTTGCTGCCATTTTATGTGTACCTGCTAAAATTTCCACCGGCTAGTTCTGTTAAGTTTTGCCTGTTCATTTACACTTTCTTTGGAAGAACCTCTATTTTTTTTTTTCAATTTTTTTTTCTTATTTATCTTCTTGGTTAATGTTAAGCTTGCTGGACGTCTTCCTCCTTTATACTGTCTTGATGATATTTAATTTCATGAAGCATGCATTTTTTTTTTATTGCCACATAAAATGCTATTTCAGCTTTGGAGATCTTATAGAGAGAGAGAGAGGGAGAGAGAGAGAGGGTTAGGTTTTGTGCCCCGGGGGGCAGTGGAGGAGGAGAGAGAGAAGATATCTGGTGCCTTTACTTCAAAGTAATATAATTCTTGTATTTCGATTTAATCTTTTGTTACCACTTACTTAAAACTTGGAATTTACTTACTTCAAATACTAGTTCTGCTGGATATATCTTCCAAAATTTCATCCAAATATTTTCCCATTGTCGTTGTTTCATTTGTCCAACTTCTCACGATTTTTGAAAAAGTTGTTGCATTGATCCCAATTTCTTTTCTTTTGGTTTTTGTCTTACTTTCTCTTAATATATGGTATTTCTTTGAGAACAAAGAAGTAAAAGCATCTTAGAAGCTGGTGTTAAATGTTGGCAATCAAATGTAATATTTTTCTCACCAGAGTCTTGGTCCAGGCTTTAGCTTTCAGAGTAGAATTTGTGTGCCAACTGTTTAGAGGGAGTTGCATCGCGGTCTCCCTTCTGTGCTCAAACTCTGACACATTAAAATAGCACTTTTGCCAAAAATTGGAAGGCATATGCTTATTTTTGCAGCCGCATTTTATTATCGCGGCTTTTGTCAACCACAAAGCTAAACTGGCCCTTAGCATAGATGAAACTTTAAGAGATACCAATGGCTAGCATCTCATTAGTTCTACCAAGCTCTTGAAGATGTTTTGAATTACTAGGCTACCCTACTCCTCCAGGAAGAAGTGGAGGTTTGACCATTGTAATTTGATGGAAACAATGTATTGTTTCAATAAAGAGATCAAAAGGATGAATCTAATGTCGATTCCATCCCTTATTAATTCATGGAGTATAGAAACTTTGGTTGGGGGTTTCAACTGATTTAGGATTTCTTTCAGTTTATTTGTTAATTATTTCTTTTTCCACCCTTAAAAAAAAGTGAAAAAAACTTTCAACTGAAGGTTCATATTTTTCACCTATAATGTCTCTTGGCCATTCATGTTAGAGATAAAGCTTTGTTTTCCAGCTTTGAATATACTTTGAATGTAAATGGCGTGTAATATTAGTAGCAAGGGTTTTACTTTAAAAAGTAAAATATATATAAATGTAATATTTTAATTGGTCATATAAAATGATTCCATGCAGTGGATTTGGATAAGAAAGCCGAGGCAGTTGATAGCTCTGTTGAAGGAAAAACTGTTTCAGTAGAAGGAATTGTAGAACCATACGTGGGTATGGAATTTGAATCAGAAGATGCTGCCAGGAAATTCTACATTGAGTATGCCAGAAGGGTAGGTTTTGTTGTGCGTATTATGCAACGACGTCGTTCTGGGATTGATGGGAGAACACTTGCTCGTCGACTTGGATGTAATAAACAAGGTTTCTCACCTACTCATAGGAGCACAACTGGACCAGATAAGAAGGCACGATCTAGTGCACGAGAAGGTTGCAAAGCGACAATCCTGGTGAAAATGGAAAAGTCTGAGAAATGGATTGTTACAAGATTCGAAAAAGATCATAATCATCCTTTGGTCGTTACTGCTAACGGGTTCAGTACAGCGGTTAGTATCTTCACCCCTTCATTTTATTTTATTTTTTAATTTTTTCCTTTTCCTTTTCTTTTGTGACAAAGCATATTGACCCTTATGGACTATCATGTGGTTATTTTATATCATTTGCAATGCCAGTGCATTTCAAATATTTAGGACAAGTTTGTGTGATATAACTCAATGCAAAGTTCCTACCAATAAAATAAATAAATAAATAAAGCTACTCTTTATGTAATTACAGAATTCCACAGGCAGTCATAAGTGTTCCACTAGTGTTACCTTCCTGAAAAATACTCAAACCAATAATTAAAATCAAAGGCTCATATAATATGTTATCTATCCATATGTTTGAATTAATGGCACATTCCGCACTCTATTAAAACGTGCCATGAGTTTATTTACTCCAACATATGAGTTTAGCTCCTGAGAATGAATTGGCTGAAAAATTGTCCATTGATAATTCATAAGCAGTTTCCTGATCAGTGTGTTGTTTGTAGAATTAAGAATTGTGTGATGCTTTTGGAGGTCTGACAACTACATTGGTAAAGTACATATGTGCCTAAAGGGAATTCATTTATGAATCAAGTAGCATCTACGGATAGCATTGGCTGGGTCAATGTAATTCCTTGTTTCTGCAATAACCATTTCATTGAGGCATGCCAGTAGGTGTATGCTCTTTTTCTTCTTTTTAATTCCATGCAACTTAATTTTGCATCAAGTAAAATAAATGTTATATATACTTCAGGGAGTTTAATCAGGATAATCAGTTTGACTTAAGATCTTTGCACTGATGTTTCCAATTGTTGACCCTATTGTAACGTGTAAGGAAGTCTAGGGATCCTTATCAGATGCCTGCCTTTTGCAAGGCAGTAATAATAATCTCAAACTATTTGATTAACAGTTCAATAATTTTAGGGTGATGTGAGTAGTGACTTGTGCCTGAGGATTTTTTTTTTTTTTTTTTGGTACTTGTAGGGTGACAAAGATAAGAAAATTGAAGAACTAACTGAAGAGTTGGAGCATCAGGAGCAATTATGTGCAGTTTACAGAGAAAGGTTGCTTAGTTTTATGAATAATGTCGAGGAGCAAACTGAAGAATTGTCGTCCAAAATTAAAATTATCGTTGACAATGTGAGGAAAGTTGAATCTGAAGTGCAAAAGCTTTCCCACCGTAGATAGCCCTGGTATTTAACATGAGCGTTTACGTGTGGTCATGTGTACATTTGGTCATGCACAGTATGTACTAAAATCAATTTCTTTTACTCGAGTCGTTTAGCATTCAGTGCTCTGTAACACTACTACTCATTAGATGCAATAGAAATTTCACACGTTTGGCTCTCTCTAATTTATATATTGGTGCGAAGGAAAATTTTATTCATACCATCAATAAGCTCTCCAACCCAGAAAAGCATAGCTACAAAGAGGTGGAACAATTGACGCATTGGCTAATACCCTGATTTCACCTTTGTACGCCGCAAGGAGTGCTGATGGTACTTCTGGAAGCATGTAAATTAGCAATAAAATTGATTTCAGCTAAGAATCTGTCCGATGCATCTCTAACAACTCCTACAGCCCCAGATAAACCAACTTTGCTCAATCCATTACGTCCACATTGATCTTGACTTGGCTAAGTTCATGGTTTGTAGCAATATCACCGGCTGCTTGCAATTTGATAACCAATCTCAACAAATTACGGGCCTTATTTTTAGAGTGCCACAAAAGTTGATCTTGATCTGTTTCACTTACAGGTATACACTATGCATATAATGGCTTGAGCATCTTCCAGCCGAAAAAACAACTCTCAAACTCTTGTATCCTACTGGATTGGGCATGCCCTTTCTTCTTAAAACAGAAGTCATACTTTGAGGGAAAAAAAAAAAAAACGGAAGTCGTACAGTTGGGACGTCAATTTTGTATAAAATCTTCATCTCATACAAGACAACTCATATACAAATTCCAACTTACAAGAAAAAGACAACCTCCAGAGTCTCTGTATGTTGATTTGACCCTATGCCAACTAAGTGAACCAAACCCAATTTTACATGAACCACTTTTTAAGGTTTTGAGTAACCAAAAGTAGAACTTTGGTCATCCTCACAATACAGTTACAAGAAAACATAACCTCTAGTCCTTTATAATGACCTAGGCTACTGACATCTTATAAAACTATTGAACTTCAGTCTCAATTTCTTTTACATTATTAACAGCAACCTCGATTTTTGCTGATAATAGTTCAGTATGCTCCTCAACATTTTCCAAAAAACTATTTAGCAATCCCCTGTATAGTTCACATAGTCGATCTTGACGCTTTAACTCTGTAGTTAGTTCCTGAATCCTCCTATCCTTGGTGTCCTGAAAAGGTAAGTTCATGGCTGCATTAATTTCAAACACGATAAAGATTGCACATTTGCAAGGGAGTGCATACGCTCGTTAAACGTCCAAAATAACTTCAAGACTCACACATGGGCTTTTGTGTGTGCATCTGTACGAGTAAAGAGACAGACAAATAGAGAGAAATGAATACCATTAGTGTTTCACAACCTTAAAATGAAAAATTTTCCAGGATATGTATGCCCCGAGCATGCCAATTCCCACAAAACTCAACTGGAGAAGCATCCTCACAACTCATAACCCCAGTAGTTTTTATCATAGTTATCAGAAAAAGCTAAGGGCATTGACCTGGCTGAGGAATTGGATTGATGGGTTATTGGTTCAACCAGTGAGTCATAAAAAATTAATCAAACATTACATTTAATAATATAAATAAATAAATTTAACTAACTAATTATTAATTTTCTAAAATCAAAATTTCAACATTCATTAAATTAAATTTACACATATCTTAATGGTTTTTTAAAATTTTATATAAAAGTAGACTTTATTGAAATTTACCAGTAAATTATTAAATAATATTAAAAAAATTGAATAAAATATATTTATTTTCATAAATTGTTTAAAATTTAAAATTACTAATATAGTATATTATAAGAAGTAGTCAGTTAATTTTATTTATTATAAACATAAAAACAAAATAAAAAGAATCTTAATATATTTTATTTATGATAATTTAATTGATATAAAATAATTCTATAAGAAAATTATGTAATAAAATAATTATTCTAGAATAAGATGACCGAGTCAACTCGCCAATTCACACTGGGTTACCCATGTTAATGAAAAACCAGTTGAGTCGCTTGATTTTTGGCAGGTCAATTCCTTATCTAGTTCAACTAAAAATCCAGCCCGGTTTAGTGGCTGGGTCACCAGATCAACTCGGCAGGCTAGGTTTAATAACACTGGTTTTTATCATACTTGACTAAATTTCCTTTTTTAACCAATTTGAAATATTACCAAATGCATCCAAGAGCTCATTTGACAGGACAAAAGTATGCTTTCTGCTATGATCCTTAAGGTGTCCAACATGCAATGCCAAGAAAGAACAATTTTATTTTAAAAATACTTTTCTTTTTCTTTTCCTAAAATCTATTGTCGTATCTTCTCAGGAAAAAGGGGACATGCTGCTAAAATTACGAATAATTTGCTTATAAAACACCATCTGTGAGACCTTATAGTGGCATTTACATATTAAAAACACATGCATTTTGACACTCTATCAAGCTCCCATGGGAAAACATAAGGAAGACACCATATTTCTATTTTCCCTGGATGGAGGTTATTACTGTTCTATCTCTTGTATAATATCTATGAAGTTATAGAAACCTTGACTAATGGTGCATACAATTAGTTATGAGTCATCATAATCATGACCTACATGATTTCTTATATGCAGAACTACAACTAGTCATTTTTCTCCACATTATGCCTTCAAACAGAGGAGTGACAATATTAACTTTCAACTCTGCTAAACTTCAGTGTACCATAAGCGACTTTGAATATGCCTAGTTGACTTCCTGAAATTGAATAAGATAAAAAACTTACCATAGAATTTCGAGAAGGACGATCGGAAACAACTAAAGAATGTGTATGGTCCTTTTCGAATCTTGTGACCACCCATTTTCCTGATTTATTAATCTTCACCAACATCATTGCTTTGCAACCTTCTCTCATGCTAGCTCTTGGTTTCCTAACTGGTCCAAACTTGTCTCTAGCTTTAGCATAAAAACCTTGTCTATTACAAGAAAGTCGACGGGACAGTATTCTCTTGTCAACCTCAGAACGCCGGCATTGATCAATCCGCATTATGAATCCTGCCCTTCTTGCATACTCATCGTAAAACTGCTTGGCAGCCTCTTCTGATTCAAACTCCATGCCAACACATGGTTCTAGAATTGGACCTTCTTCACTTGCAACCAAATTTCTTTTGGCAGAACTATCAACTGTTCCAACTTCAGCATCCAAACTCACTATCAGAAAACATAACCCGTTTATTATCTTACATACACAAGACCTTTTCTATAAGAAAAAGAAATTAGAGAGAGAGAGAGAGAGAGAGAGAGAGAAACCAATGTCTAATACTGTGCATTGTCAATTTAAAAAAAAAAACTAGTTCCTCAAAAATCAAGTTGGAAAATGTTGTTGAATTTGACACAACACTGTCACCATGAGCCACAAGTCCAAGACCTAACTCAAAGCAACTATTAATAACTTAATTTTTTTTCCCCTTTATGTTCTAGCATAATCAGTTAAATCAGATATGAAATACATTTGAATTCAATTCTAACACCTGCCATAACAATACTGTGATTGCTACTAAAAAGTAAAGACTACCACACCATCCAAGAACTCTTTTCTGGGATTTAAACAGACTTCTGGATTTAGGTATCTTAGAAAAATAAAATTAGTTAAGAACCCATGAGTATTAAACTATTTATTTATCAATAACAATCGGAAAAAACAAAAAACAAATATTTCCATTTCAATAAAGAATCGGAACACCAGATAGATTTAAAAAAAAAAAAAAAAAAAAAAAAAACATTTCCCCACTTAAGAATCAATCTTAAGAGCCTGGAAACGAATAACAATTTCCTATTCCCAATTCGCATCCTTCAACAAGAAATGAAAAAATTTTTTATTCCCACTTCAATTGATAGCTGTACAAACAGATTAAACGGATTCTTAATTAAACTGATTATAATCACAAAGCAAAGCAAACCCAGCTCATGGAATTTAAAACAAAAAAATAAAGAAAAAATGAATGAAAGATCGAAGCTCATGGAATTTGGAGAAACTTACTGGACTTTATCAAAATTACTCGCTGACAGAATGGCAGATCCTCGAATTCATAAGGGATTCAGTTTAATTTTCCCGTATTTGTTTCTTCATTACCAGTGGCTGGACAGTTTGGACCAGGACTCTGAATCTATCAGAACTACGAACGACTTGTCGTTCCTCTCATGGAAATTTTTCCAAGCGGTGGGTCCAAAACCAACAAATAAAAGATGTGATCGCGTACATCTCCGGTCTATCATGTCAGCTCTGACGCTTCAACCCTCCGCGATCCTAGGGTTTTCACTGCTTCTGGTACGCTCTTCAACACGTTATATTTTTTAGGAACCTTTTTATTTTTTTAACCCCTTTTCTTCTTTTAGCGCTCTTTGCCACAGAATTTTCCGTTTGGATTCCTAGAAAACTAGAGCTAAGAAAAAATGAAAAGAAAAAGTGAGACTGAAGATGAGATAATTAAAGCTAGATTTAGAGGCCTTTCTTTCATTTCCTCGGCCATATTAATTGTATTATCGCAATAACTTACTGGAAAATCCAACTCAGGTATTGTCCCATGATTTTTTTGGCATTTGTAGAATTATTTCTACTGTCCCATTGCAGGGATTGTAGAGTATAGACGCCTAGTGTAAGCAAAAAGGCCTCGATTTTACCTGGAATAGCTTTAAAATTAACTGTGAATTGTAGATAGAAACTTGTGAATTGTGCATTTTTGGACGCTCAGCGTCCTTAACATGTCTGTGTTAGTCAATTTTCTTTCTTGTCCTTTATGTTTAGATTAGTGGATAATTGTTGCCTCTGTTGTGTTCTTCATAAGTCACAGATAATATGTGCATGCCTCAATTTGTTTTCACTTTGGAGCCTAATTTGACTTCCTATGAGTCTATGACTAATATTATCAATTCATATAACCGCTACATACAAACTTTAGAATCTTTAAAACTTCTGATGTGAAATTCTATCAAAAGCTTGAATTAAATGAGAGCCTTTAGAATTAGAATTTACTTTGTTTGGGAAGTTATCTTTTCCCTGTTAACAAACATAAACAATGTTGTTGATACCAGTCTAAAAAACTAATATAGTTGTAAAGCACAATCCATTGCATTAAAAAAATTTTAGTATATTGAGAGTTTCTCCATTGAAAAAAATTCCTGGACTTTCATGATTACTATGTGGCATGAGACCACTTATTGCAAATAAGATGAAGAAGGTGTTGGGATTTGCTTCTAAGGAAACCAATTCCCAAGTGCAAAACGGAGGGCTCATCCAATCAAGCGTTTGATTCAGATGATAGTGAAAGATGTTTTCAAGATTATGACAGGCATGAATTTGAAGACAGTGTGCTCTCAAAAAATATTGATTTATGTTTAGATGAATTTGACAATAACATAGAGCAATCTAATGAAAATTTACCTTCAATAAGTGATATTTTAGAACCATACATTGGCATGGAGTTCAACTCAAGAGATGATGCTCTAGAATTTTATATTGCTTATGGCAGGCGTACAGGGTTTATTGTGCACATCCATCATAACCGGCGTTCGAGTAAATAACATGGTTATCGGTTAGGATTTTGTTTGCTCCAAAGAAGGTTTTCGTGAAAAGAAATACATATACAGGAAAGATAGAGTTCTTCCTCCCCCACCTATAACCCGAGAAGGCTGTCCTGCAATGTTGAGGTTAGCTTTACGGGATGGAGTTAAGTGGGTCGTCACCAAATTCATAAAAGAGCACAATCACTCATTAATGTCTCCTAGTAAAGTACCATGGCGAGCATCTGCTAAAAATTTGGTCAGTGAGGTAGGTTATCTTTCTCAATACATATATGGAAGTACTTTTGATATTTATCAATACATAATTAGTTGTATTAAAGCCCATTTGTTGCCAACAGAGAACCATTAGAGGTTGACCCAAGCCAAATTGTTTCTGTCACAAGCATTGCTTACAAATCCATGTATTTGATTGATGAAATTTTGCATAATTATAGAAACTTCACCTAACTTGGTCCTTCCCAAAATTAATTGTAACTTTTTACATATTAGATTATTTATAGAATAATATAATTTTGCATCTTAAAATAATTATGATATCTATCAATCTATCTGTATAAAGAAAACAAAACAAACCAAAACAAATCTTTAAAATTAATTAAGACATAACCAGAACTAAATTCATCGTTATCATCTTGTAAATTTTATAATTACAACTTTATTATAATACTTGCCCATTATATAGTATACCTATAATTTAGAGAAATTTCTAACTATAACGTATTAATACAATTATTTACTTTAAACCACACATGAAAGCTTTCTACAATCTACTTACCTCTCTTTTCTTGAAAAAAAAAATGATCAGGACCGCATAGCTTTTAGAGAACCACTATCAACACTTCGCTAAGCTATTTAAAATATTCTCTTAACCCTTTATTAAGCACTAAATTCTGTGTCTTTGTATATTATATTGGTCTCCTAAAATTCTATCTAAAATCTGATAGTCTGCTCTAAAAAATTGGGCTTATCTTCCAGTTAAAAACAAATAAAGAGTAACTGAAATATTGTCCTTAGGGCTCCATAACACAAGCAGATCATCTGTTAAATGAAAAAGATGCCTAATCCAGACTTCTATCTAATTATCTATCCATCGTTTGATACTCACAGTCATCCATATATGAAAGTTGATGATACCGGGGTACTTTACATGAGCAACACGTGGCTAGTGTCACGAAGATATGGGATAATTGGAAAGTATACGGGTAGTGAGTGATTGAATCCGACCGGTCTGCAATCGATTCCGATATTACCGGTTCTGATCTGCAAGACAAATAAAGTTGAGAAAGCCAATGGTGTAGATTTCCCTTTGGCACTCCCATGGTTAAGTTAGTTGTGGAGAGGAAGAAGTTGACAGTAGGGGTGGTCACGGTTCAGGAACTGTCGGTTGATTACGGTTCTTGAATCGCCGGTCTAGGTTCAGTGAAATCATGAACCTGAACCAAATCGTCAGGGGACGGTTTAGAAGACGGTTCCTGAATCGTCGGTTCCAGTTTGAGCCTCGATTTAAAATGGTTTGAAGGGCTTTTCAAAAAAGAACAGTTCAAGACAGTTTGGAGGACGATTTGGAAGTGATTTAGGGATGGTTTAAGGGTAGTTTAGACAAAAAAAATTAGAGAAAAATTTTATTGATTCAAAATTTAAGTTATATTTGTAAAAATACTTTAATTTTTCTTAGAAATCTTTCAATCAAAATAAAATAAGAAAAAAAAAGAAAGAAAATAATTTATCTTTAAAAAAAATTTAATAAATAAAGACTTGAACTTGATTAAAAAACTAAAGATGAAATTTGTCACGACCCAACCTATGGGCCGGACCGGCACTAGGACCTGGGCCAGCCTAAAGCCCCCGAGGCCCGTAGTAAGCCTTAACTGTTCATTTACCCAATTCTAAGGCCCATTGGGCCCAAATTCAAGAAAACAAACGGACAGAGTCCGGCCATAAAATGGACTTTCCAACGGGGAGTTTTCGACTCACTCGACCTGTAAACACAATAAACAATCCATTGGGGAGCTCAGCTCACCCTCCACATACTCATCAACATAATAATAAATGGGAGCTCAGCTCCCTCATCCAATCCATCAAAACAGACTTAAAATATTAAGTTTACAGGTCCAACATGAATATAATATTACAGACCAAATTCAAATAATTACTGCTAACACATGCGGAAATTCTAGGAGTAAATAAAATTACACAAATATCGATAAACAACCTGCGAAGTATAAAAGCAGGTTAACCCAGAATAAATATCCTCCTGTGGCCTGTAAAAATTTTTGAACAGGAGTGAGCGTTCGACTCAGAGAGTAAAATATCAATTTTAACCATAATCTCTATAACTATCTAAAACTCATGCAACCTGTGGAATGAAATGCAACATCAGCAATAAATTCACATCATAGCATCAAAAAGGTAATTTGGAGCACTCACACACCCTGTAGTATCAATCATAACATATGGGAGCTGATCCCCTATACAGCTCTCTTAAATCCAACCCGTGCCCAATTACTCAAGCTCGGACTTCCACTTAATAACCAAATCGAGGGTCCCAGCGAATTACTCAAGCCGTGACTACCCCTCGAAGGAACGGGTCCCAGCGAATTACTCAAGCCGTGACTACCCCGTCCTATCCATAGTCCACACCACATCACACGCACGCCAACGCACGCACACTGCTCCAAATTACCACAACAACATCCATAGCATATTAACAGTTATGAATGCAACATAAATCGTGCCTAGAGTTTAACTAAATAAATATATGCATATAAGTGATGCATGGGCATACTGAACATATAATAATATCGAAATTACAATTAAAATTAATATTTTACTCACAGACTTGACGACAAATTACTGTGGCAGCTGGGCGGAGGAAGAAGGCTGTTCCGGGTCACCTGAAAATCATATTACATTTATTTAATACAATCTGACTCAATACAAACAAAGAAAAAGACCAATTACGTCCTAAGTCGTGCCGAAAATCCGGCAGAGTCTCCCCTATACCTAGGACCTACCCAACCTGCAAAAGGGTTCAAAACACACTTCTATACTCACAATCCATATATCAACAGTTCAATCATATCACACAGCCCCTCCTGGGCCCATCAAATCAGTTATCCATCACAATACGCAAAATTTCAATTTAGTCCTTATTATTGATCATTTTTGCAAAAGCGCCCAAACAAGCTCTAAAAATTATAAAACTTTGCCTCATGGTCCTTAGCAATATTACTAAGCTATTGCAAAAGAATCGTAATTTTCTAAGCTACCACGAATATTTTATGGTTTTTTTATTCTATTTAAGCACTAGAAAATTAAGTAAAAACAAGGTTCGGTTTACCTTGGCCGATTCCGACTTCAGAACGCTCGACGCGTCGACAATGGGGCTAGCCAAAACTTCGGTCCAATCCGAGACTTTTCCAGAACGGTCCGTTCGCCCAAATTTGCGAATCGGTCAATTGTCGAATTTCCTCGAATCGAGGATACCTACACGGCCCATAACACGGAGTTAGTACATAAATTTTTCAGAATTTTCTAAGCTCATTTAATGCTCGAAAATACACCGCGGTTCGTGGGACCCACCAAAAACGGTGTCGGAAAAATTCAAATTTATGTCGCTAAGCTCTCGACGAATGGAGCGTCTTTGGTGGCCTCGATTTTCTCGTGGATTCACGGTTGCCGAGAAATCTAGCCCAAAAGTCGAAATGGGCTAAAATCTTCCCGAGCAAAAATTGGACAATCCGCTCGATGGATTTCGGCGTTCTTGGTGTCTATGGAAAGCTCTCACGAGTAGATGATTTTGGACACAAGACCCGTCCAATCGGTGGCGGATCGCCGGATTTGGCCGAGGAAGTCGGGCGCGCTGCCGCAGGGGGAGATCGCGCGCTTTTTCGGCTCGCGGCCGCTACCGGCCGACGGCCGAGGCGACGCCGGCGAGGAGGACGCAGGAGGCACCGGCTGCGGGAGGGGAGGAGAGAGAAACAAGAGAGAAAAGGGAGAGGGACACGCGCGCGGGGAAAGAAAAAGGAAGAAGGAAAAGTAGGTCCGATTCGACTGGCCCGATCCGATCCGCTCGATTCGGTCTGCCTGATTCGAATACAAAATTTTGAATTTTTACTCGCCGGGATCGAAAACGAGGTCCAAAATTCAAAAATTCCATAAAACTTAGAAAATACGTAGACTCCAAATATATTTTTAGTTTTGCCACGTGGTCTTTAAATTAATTTTTAAAATCATCAAAGTTTATATTTTGGAAAATCGAACCCGATTTTTAAAATCCAAAAATCTCAAAAATTCCTAAAATTCAAATAAAATTAAAATACCAAAAATACTCATAAATAATAAAATTTTGGGGTGTTACATTCTTCCTCTTACGTAAAAATTCGTCCTCGAATTTTTACACAAGGCAATAAAGCACATGATTATACATTGAACAAATAAGGGTACTTGCTACGCATGTCCCGCTCGACTCCAGTGCACTCTTCCACCGATCGACTCTCCATAAAACCTTAACCATAGGGATCTGTTTGGATCTTAGCTGTCTTACTTGGTAGTCCACTATGGCTACAGGTTGCTCCTCAAATGTCAAGTTTTCTTTTAGCTCTATCACATCCGGCTGCAGTACATGAGAAGGATCGGGAATGTATTTCCTGAGCATGGAGATGTGAAACACAGGATGAACGTGAGAAAGGTTGGGTGGTAGCTCCAACCGGTAGGCAACTGCTCCAATTCTATCAGTAACCTCAAAAGGTCCAATATACCGAGGTGCCAACTTGCCCTTCTTTCCAAATCTCATGACTCCCTTCATTGGAGAAACCTTCAGGAATACATAGTCGCCACCGCAAACTCCACATCCTTCCGTGCGGGTCCGCATAACTCTTCTCGCTTCATCGAAAGCCGCCCTCGCTGTTCTCGATTAAAGGAACTACCTCAAGTGTACTGCACTAGGTCTACATCATGCACCTTCGCTTCCCCCATTTATGTCCAACACAGAGGAGACCTACACTTTCTTCCATATAATGCCTCATAGGGTGCCATCCCTATGCTGGAGTGATAACTGTTGTTATAGGCAAACTCCACCAAAGCTAGCTGCTCATACCATTGACCTCCAAAATCCAAGACACTCATGCGAAGCATGTCTTCCAGTGTTTGAATTGTCCTTTCGGACTGTCCGTCTGTCTGAGGGTGGAAAGCCGCATCAAGTTCAATCAGTGTGCCAAGTGCCTCTGCAACTTTCTCCAAAACCGAGAAGTGAATCGGGGCCCTCTGCCGATATTATGGAAGTTTAACTCCATGTAATCTGACTATTTCTCGAATGTAGAGCCGGGCATACTGTGCCACAGAGTATGTAGTCTTTACAGGCAAGAAATGAGCTGATTTGGTCAAGCGGTCTACAATTACCCATATGGAATCATATCCTCGCGTGGTACGAGGCAACCCAGTCACAAAATCCATAGTGATCATTTCCCACTTCCATTCTCGGGATAGGGAGCTCTGCAGCCTTCCCGACGGTCTCTCGTGTTCAAACTTCACCTTCCGACAAGTCAAGCACTTGGACACAAAGTCTGCAATGTCTCTCTTCATGCCATTCCACCAATAGCTATCTTTCACATCATGGTACATCTTGGTGGAACCTGGGTGGACACTGTACAGTGTGTAGTGTGCCTCTCGCATGATTTCATTTCTGAGATTGTCTACATCGGGCACACATAACCTAGAACCTTGTACTATGGCACCATCATTGGCAAATCCAAACTCACCACCTTCACCTTGTCAGACTTTCTATGATCTTCATCAATTGTTGGTCTCTGTGGCCGGGAAACTCTAACTCTGTCCCTTAAGTCCGCCTCACCAAAAGTGAGCCAACAATACCCCTCATCCGAAAGATCTAGGATTAAACCTTGATCCATCAACTCATGTACCTCTGAATCAATGGTCTCTTCTCATCTTGAAATGTGCGCCAAATCGCTGTAAGATTTTCTCGCCAAGGCATCTACTACAACATTGGCCTTTCTAGGTGGTACCGATGGTGCAATCATAATCTTTCTTAATCTCCATCCATATCCTCTGTCTCATGTTTAAATCCTCTCACTGGAAGATGTACTTCAAACTTTTGTGGTCAGTGTATATCTCACACACTTCACCATACAGGTAGTGTCTCCAGATTTTAAGTGCAAAGATTACAGCCACCATTTCCAAATCATGGGTGGGGTAGTTCTGCTCATGCCTCTTCAGCTGCCTTGAAGCATAAGCCACTACCTTTCCATTCTGCATCAACACACACCCTAGGCCAACTCGAGGCGTCACAATACACGGTGTATCCTTCACCACTCACGTGTAGTGTCAACACAGGGCCGTGGTTAGACACTCCTTAAGCTTCGAAACTCACCTCACACTATCCGTCCAAATGAATGGAACATTCTTCCCGGTCAACTTAGTTAGGGAGCCGCTATCTGGAGAAATCTTGTACAAAACGCCTATAGTAGCGCCTAAACCCGGAAAACTTCGCACCTCGTTGATCGTTGTAGGCCTAAGCCAATCGATTGACTTCAATTTTCTTGGGATCCACTTGAATGCCGTCACTAGAAACCACGTGTCCCAAGAATGAGATGCATTCTAGCCAAAATTCACATTTTGAAAATTTGGCATATAGCTGGTGCTCCCTCAACGTCTGCAACACCATCCTCAAGTGCCACACGTGTTCTTCCTCGGTCTGAGAGTATACCAAAATGTCATCTATGAATACGATGACAAAACGGTCCAAAAATGGCTTGAACACCTGCTCATCGTCCATGAAGGTCTTTGGTGCATTAGTGAGTCCAAAAGACATCACCAAGAACTCATAATGACCATATCTTGTCCTGAAAGCCGTTTTGGACACGTCCTCATTCCTGATTCTCAACTGATGGTAGCCTGATCGCAGGTCTATCTTGGAAAAGAATCTAGCTCCTTGGAGCTGATCAAACAAATCATCGATCCGAGGAAGTGGATACTTGTTCTTCACAGTCACCTTGTTCAGCTGTCTGTAGTCGATACACAACCTCAATGACCCATCCTTCTTTCTCACAAATAAAACAGGAGCACCCCAGATTGAAGTGCTCGAACGTATGAAACCCTTGTCCAAAAGCTCCTGTAGTTGCTCCTTCACTCTTCTTTCAATTCTGCTGGTGCCATCCTGTAAGGTGGCATGGATATGGGGTTTGTACCCGGCACAACATCAATACAAAACTCTATTCCCCTTTCTGGTGGCAACCCTGGAAGCTCTTCAGGGAAGACATCCATGAATTCTCTGACAACAGGAACATTTTCCATGCTGACACCTTCTACAGATGTATCTCTCACCAATGCCAAATACCCTTGGCATCCACGCCTCAACATTTTTCTGGCACTAATTGCTGACACCAAATTATATGGAGCCACGCTCCTGTCACCATCAAAGCTAAACTCTTCCACACCAGGTATGTGGAAGTATACCTTTTTGTTCCTGCAGTCTAAGGTGGCATAATGAGTTGCCAACCAATCCATCCCCAAAATTACATCGAAGTCCATTACTGGTAGAGGGACCAAGTCTGCTGGGAGGATCTTTCCATCCACTACCACTGGGCTACCCGGAAAAACCATATCTACATCTATGTTGTCACTAAGTGGGGTAGCTACTGACAAAGGGCACTCTAAAGTTGTAGGGTTTCTACCCAACCTCATGGCAAATACAGGGGAGACAAATGAGTGCGTAGCACCCGGATCTATCAAAACACGAGCCTCATAAGAACAGACCAGAAGAATACCTGCCACAACTGCATTTGAAGCTTGAGCATCCTGGTGGGTCAGGGTGAAAACCCGAGCTTGACCCTACCCCGAGTGGCGTAACCACGACATCGACTTCTACCTCCCGACCGCCTCCAAATCCACGCCCCTTGTCCTCGCCTGGCCATCGAATCGATCGCCGCCATGTTGGAAGTACCGGATACGGTGGCGAGGAACATTTGCAATGTAACCCCGTGATCCGTCTGTGGCTCGTGAACATGGGGCATTCCCTAGCAAAGTGACTGGTTGGCCACACCAAGCATACTCGACCCATCAAACAAGGTCTGAATGTCCTCTTCCACACTGTGTACACGGTGCAAGAGGATCTGAACTGCACCTAATCGCCAGATTCGAATCGTGACCACCGCTGGATCCGCACTCAGTGCAATCCTCGTGGTCTATGTCTAAAACCACTTCTCTTGCTCCTACCCTTTCCTCTGTAATTACCCTGGCCACCACTGTCCGGAGTACCCATGGAAGGGACACCTGAGGAACCTCTCGCCTGCTTTTTCTTTGCTCTTCCATGTCATATCCGCAAAGATAGCTAATCTCAATCTGTCTGGCTCGATCAACCACTACATCAAAAGACTGATCCGACATCATGGCCAGGTTCGCATACCTCCTGTCAAGCCCCTTTAGGAACCTCTTCACCTTCATAGTTTGCAGCTTGCTGTAGGGCATATCTGCTCAATTCCGTAAATTCCAGAGCATATTCATCTACTGCACTGCCATTCGTCTTAGGGCCTCAAAGGCCCACTGCTTCGATCTCTCAAGCTTTCGCACAAACCGATTGATGAAAAGTTCTACAACCGAGCCCATGTCAAACCCTCCATCCGGTAACACGTAGTCATTCATCCATTGTCTAGGCATGGGCCCCATGACATCGCATACACTCTATCAATCTTCTATCACCAATCAGACTGCTCTCGCCTGTCATAGAATCCAAAACCGATATGCATCGTCGACACATCATAGGTACTGTGCACCAACTTCTTGAAATTTATGATCTGCTTGTAAGGTTCCTCTTGGTGCGTGGATCGCTGCTGCGTGGAGGGTGGACCATATATCGCGCCATCATATCAATGGTCCTCTGCAACCCAACAGAGTAGGCGCCATGGGGTCCATGGGACCACGTGCCATAAAGGATCGTTTCGAATCGTGGGTAATCGCTTTCTACTTGAGCGACTCTAGGCCTCCTACCCCGCCTCCTGGCGGCGCCTCATCTGTGCCGACACCTCATCGGGCACATCTGTTCTCGTGCGATGGCGGCTCTCCTGCTTCTACGCATTTTCCTGAAATTCAGCAGCATTAGCCCACAAAAATTCAAAACTGCTCATTACACAACTCTATAGACTCATATTTATACATAACATATGGAGCAGAAACTAGAAGCAAAGACGACAATGCAAGACGAATATGGACCCTATTTTTCCGCATGTGACTCCTAGTAGACTCTTCCCAACACTTAGACAACTTTTCCCTAGGAATCTGGAGCCTAAGCTCTGATACCACATTTGTCACGACCCAACCTATGGGCCGGACCGTCACTAGGACCTGGGCCAGCCTAAAGCCCCCGAGGCCCGTAGTAAGCCTTAACTGTTCATTTACCCAATTCTAAGGCCCATTGGGCCCAAATTCAAGAAAACAAACGGACAGAGTCCGGCCATAAAATGGACTTTCCAACGGGGAGTTTTCGACTCACCCGACCTGTAAACACAATAAACAATCCATTGGGGAGCTCAGCTCACCCTCCACATACTCATCAACATAATAATAAATGGGAGCTCAGCTCCCTCATCCAATCCATCAAAACAAACTTAAAATATTAAGTTTACAGGTCCAACATGAATATAATATTACTGCACCAAATTCAAATAATTATCGCTAACACATGCGGAAATTCTAGGAGTAAATAAAATTACACAAATATCGATAAACAACTGCGAAGTATAAAAGCGAGTTAACCTGAATAAATATCCTCCCGTGGCTGTAAAAATTTTTGAACAGAGTGAGCGTTCGACTGTAGAGTAAAATATCAATTTTAACCATAATCTCTATAACTATCTAAAACTCATGCAACTGTGGAATGAAATGCAACATCGCAATAAATTCACATCATAGCATCAAAAGGTAATTTGGAGCACTCACACACCTGTAGTATCAATCATAACATATGGGAGCCGATCCCTATACGACTCTCTTAAATCCAACCCGTGCGATGAATTACTCAAGCTCGGACTTCCACTTAATAACCAAATCGAGGGTCCCAAATGAATTACTCAAGCCGTGACTACCCCTCGAAGGAACGGGTCCCAAATAATTACTCAAGCCGTGACTACCCCGCCCTATCCATAGTCCACACCACATCACACACACGCCAACGCACGCACACCGCCTCCAAATTACCACAACAACATCCACAGCATATTAACATTTATGAATGCAACATAAATCGTGCCTAGAGTTTAACTAAATAAATATATGCATATAAGTGATGCATGGGCAAACTGAACATATAATAATATCGAAATTACAATTAAAATTAATATTTTACTCACAGACTTGACGACAAAATACTGTGGCAGCTGGGCGGAGGACGAAGGCTGTCGACACCCGACAATCATATTACATTTATTTAATACAATCGACTCAATACAAACAAAGAAAAAGACCAATTACGTCCTAAGTCGTAGTTTAAAATCCGGCAGTCTCCCTATACCTAGGACCTACCCAACCCGCAAAAGGGTTCAAAACACACTTCTATACTCACAATCCATATATCAGCTCAATCATATCACACAGCCTCTCCCGCCCATCAAATCGATTATCCATCACAATACGCAAAATTTCAATTTAGTCCTTATTATTGATCATTTTGCAAAAGCGCCCAAACAAGCTCTAAAAATTATAAAACTTTGCCTCATGGTCCTTAGCAATATTACTAAGCTATTGCAAAAGAATCATAATTTTCTAAGCTACCACGAATATTTTATGGATTTTTAATCGTATTTAAGCACTAGAAATTTACGAAATCACAAGGTTCGGGTTTTCCTTGGCCGATTCCGACTTCGGGAACGCGCCGACGCGTCGACAATGGGGCTAGCCAAAACTTCGGTCCAATCCGAGACTTTTCCAGAACTGTCCGTTCGCCCGAATTTGCAGTCTTGGCCAATCGCCGAATTTCCGCGAATCGAGGATACCTACACGAAGCCCATAACACGGGGGTTAGTACATAAATTTTTCAGAATTTTCTAAGCTCATTTAATGCTCGAAAATACACTGCGAAGTTCCGTGGGACCCACCGAAAAACGGTGTCGGAAAAATTCGAAATTTATGTCGTTGCGAAGCTCTCGACGAATGGAGCGTGCTGGTGGCCTCGGTTTTCTCGTGGGATTCACGGTTTTCGAGAAATCTAGCCCAAAAGTCGAAATGGGCTAAAATCTTCCCGAGCAAAAATTGAACAATCCGCTCGATGGATTTCGGCGTTCTTGGTGTCTATGGAAAGCTCTCGCCGAGTAGATGATTTTGGACACAAGACCCGGTCCAATTGGTGGCCGGATCGGCCGGATTTGGCCGAGGAAGTCGAAGCGGCGCGCGCGCGCAGGGGGGAGATCGCGCGCGTTTTCCGGCCGTTCTGGGCGGCTGCCGGCTGGGAGGCGGCGCCGGCGAGGGGAGGACGCAGGGGAGGCGGCTGGCCGGCGGCAGGGGAGGGGAGGAGAGAGAAACGAGAGAGAAAAGGGAGAGGGACGCGCGCGCGGGGAAAGAAAAAGGAAGAAGGAAAAGGGCCGGTCCGATTCGACCGGTCCGATCCGGTCCGGTTCGATTCGGCCGGTTCGATTCGAAATACAAAATTTTAAATTTTTACTCTGCCTCGGGACCGAAAACGAGGTCCAAAAATTTCGAAAAAATTCCATAAAACTCAGAAAAATACGTAGACTCCAAATATATTTTTAGTTTTGCCACGTGGTCTTTAAATTAATTTTTAAAAATCATCAAAGTTTATATTTTCGGAAAATCGAACCCGATTTTTAAAATCCGAAAAATCTCAAAAAAATTCCTAAAATTCAAATAAAATTAAAATACCAAAAATACTCATAAATAATAAAATTTTGGGGTGTTACAAAATTAATTTTTTTTAAAGAAATTAACAAAAAGTGTATGAACTTAATTTTGCCTAAATATCCCTTTAGGATTTAGAGGAATAAAAATTTTTAGTTCTATTACTTGCATTTTTTAAAAAAATATATAATAATTGATAATTAAAAAGTATAAAAGAGAAAAAAATTAAAATATAGGGTATTAGAAATTTTATTGAGGATTTAAAGTAATAATAAAGTAATTGAGATAGTATTGAAAATTTCAGTAAGTATATAAAATAATAAAGTAGGAAAATTGAGAGAGTATTGAAAATTAAAATGAGTGTAGAAAATAATTATTTAAAGAATTTGAGAAAAAATGAAAAAATATTAAGAATTGAAAAAAATGCAGAGAATAATTGTGTAGAGAATTAATTATATATAAAAATAAATTAAGAGTAAGGTAACATATTTATTGAATTTTTTTATATTTAAATTGCTGGTTGAATTTGATTTGAAATCGTCGGTTCAATCTTGTTCAGAACTGTCAGTTCACGATTCTTAAAAAATATGAATCTGAATCAAATCATAGAATGATGACTTTGGTCTGATTCAAAATTGATTTCAATTTTAATTGATGTTAATCCAATTTTAATTGATGTTAATCCAATTTTAATCGAAACGATTTCGATCCAAAATTGAATTGTTGATTGTAAAGGGTATAACAGTAAAGGGAAGTGAGAGTTTGAATGTTTTACCTTGAGAAAAGGTGACGTTATTTGTGGAGAATTAGGTCAATAAGGGAGTGCCAAGTGTTGAGTTGGGGGGTACTAGCTTAGTTGTAGCTTACAGCTGTAATGGTGTGTGTTCAGGGTTTGTCCCTAGCTGTAAGTATTCTACCATCCCTATAGTGGCAATTATTATGTCAGTAATAATAACATTATTTGTGGGCACAGTATCAATGTTATTTAGCTAATTAATGTGCTTGTCTCCTCATTAATTAATAAATGGCTCTCCATCTGAGCGTGGGTATGTCCTCTCGAGAGTTAGTTTGCGTTATGCTGCTCCGAGTTTATTTAGGGAGGGATTTTTATCCATAATAAAAAAACAAATTATATTATAAAAGAGTAGGTTTAAATTTAATTATTAAAAATAAATAAATTATGTTAAAGTGAAAAAGTTGAGAGTGGAATATTAATTACAATAATATTTAAAGAATTCGAATGCTATTTATAATTATGTGCATTATTTAAAAAAAATAAAATAATTAAAATTAAAAAAAAAACTTAACATACTATAAGTATTTTATTTTATATTTTAAATAAGTAGTGTCTAATTTTTTTTAATTTTTTAATTATTTTATTTTATATTTTATATTTTAAATAAAATATAAATATTATTTTAATAAATAAAATTATAATAATTAAAATTATATATTATAATATTTTATAATATATAATATTATATTAGATGATTTCATATATATGAGTATTATTTCACCTCCTTGAATTCACTGCTTGCCATACCGATCAGGTCATAAACCTCCACGAGTGATCGTACGGTCTGTTCTTCATATATATGAGTATTATTTCACTATATGTGCAAGTATTTTAGATGATTTCTACGTGTCATCAATCTATTAATCGAATATTTTTATGTGTACTAATATACATTCCATAGGCAAGGTATAAATTCACATTTCACACGTTGGTTCATCAATCACCACATCAAAGATTGATTCCTTTGATTTCACTTAGCTAAGCATCACCACAAAAATACAATGACTTGTGAATTCCATTATTTAACTGCTTAATTCATAAATGCAATTCAAATCGCAATTCTCCAATCTTTTAAATCTTAGCAACATATAGGGTCTGATCACTTATGAAAAATTGTAATAGTTTTTTGAAAATGTTTTCTAAGTTTGGCAAATAGATTTTCATGTTCAAATATGCAGTTTCCCAAACAATTTTCATGTTGAAATATGCTAATTTTTCAAATTTTTAAAATTTGAAAAACAACTTTAAATTATTTTTCATTGTTTTCTTTGATAACAGAAGTCCTATTTTTCAAACGGAAAACAATAACTTTTTGTATACAAAATTATGCTATAACTTTTCCATAGCTAAAATTGAATAGTTATTTAAGAAAATATTTATGTGAAAACTTAGGCTGTGTGAAATCTTTGATTTATATTTCCGCATACTCTAAAATCCTATGGAAAATGCAATTATAATACACACAAAATTATAATTTCTTTGGATCACAGCTTCAAATTCCCAAAATGGCACATTGTCAACATTCAAAATTATAATTTCTTTATATTTATTCCTAGAATTAAAATGCAATTATTATCATGCAAGCTCATTTAGAACAAGGATATTATTATTATTATTATTATTATTATTATTATTATTATTATTATTATTATACTAATTCCATAATTTATTATTATTTTTAGAGCAAAGGTGTTACAGCAATTCAGTGCCAAGCTCCGTAATAAATCCAAACATTCTGTAAACTGGTTGGGGTTAGTCTATGGGGCCACACTCACCTGTTCAACTAATTATAGGCCAGCCCTCAGCTTGGTGTTCCAGGCTTTTTTAGGCATAGTCAATATAGGGTAATACTAACAGATTCATTAATGTGACCGTTAATCAGCAAATCAGTCCCCGGGATCATGTAATGAACTATGGATAAAGATTTTATGAATTCCAGCTTTTTCTGCTTTTATTTGCAACTTTCAGATAAAGAATGATTGTCATGCTTGAGCATATAAACTCTACTAACCTGATTTTTTAAAATATAAGATTTATAAATTATAATAGTAATTTAATATTACTTTAATATTATTTTAATTAATTTATAACTTCATAATAATATATCATTATTTTTATTAAGATTTTAGTTAACTTTAATTTTTAAATGTGATAAATTAGATTTGGACTTAGTTGAAGAGAATTTTAAACTTAGTTGGAAAATTTTGAAGTTGAAGGACCTAAATATAATTTTTAAAAAAGGTTGCTGCGGAACGCAGCACCTGCTCCTTTACCAACTCCAACCCTAAAATCCTCTCTTTTTCTTTTCCTTTCTCTTCCCTTTCTTTTTCTCTTTTCCAGTGAAGACCAGCATCGGCCAGGGCCACCGGTGACCTCCAGCCAACGTCCGGCGAGCTTTCAGCAACAATAGCAGTGGCGGCAAGGTAGGAGAGAGAAAAAAAAATGAGTCCTAAATTTTAAATGCTCATATCCGATGATTCTGAGGTCTGATCGAAGTAATTCCAGCGACTATGGACTCCTGGTAGAGAGCTCTTTCAGATGAGACCAACCTCGCTAGATTTGGTGGCCATTTTCGGCATCGGCAAGGAGAGAGAAAATCGACATTTCATAACTTTCCAATGAGATTTCTGGCGATCAGACAGTCGGATTAGTGATCCGATACCACTGTTTAACTCAGCGCGTCGAAACCTTCAAGATAAGACTGGCCCCGCTCTGATTAGACACTGTTTGAAAAAAAAAAAAACGATCATCAAACGGTCCAAATCGTTTGGTGAGATTTTCTAGCTTTTTCAAAAATTAAAAATAATTTTATGATAATTATTGAAAATTTTTTGGCTTAATTTAGGTGTGATCGGATCAATGATAGCTCACTGGCTCCCGAAACATAGTCAATATTACAGTCGATCCTGGCATTTTCAAACATTTCAGACACGTTCCAAGTGTCAGATTTGGGATAGGTAAACTCAAACTCCAAGTTGTTCATTTTTGTCTAATACCGGGTTTAGAATAAAATTCATAAAATATTCGTGGATAGTCAAAAAATTGTGATTCCTTTTGCAATAGCCTTATAATATTTTTAAGGACCGCGGGGCATAATTTTAGAATTTTTAGAGCTAGTTTGGATGATTTTTATAGAACATTAGTTTTAAATATTATAGCTGAATTATTTGAATGCCTGAGTTTTGTCTGATTTGGAGGGCCCAAGAGGGGCCATGTGATGTTAAAAATGTGGACTTCAGGCTTGCGATATTAGAAATGTTATTTAAACTACCTTGCAGGTTGGGTGGGTCGTAGGTACAGGAAAAACTCTACCGGATTTTCGGTATAAATTAGAATGTCTTTTGCCTCTTTAAGTTCTTGATTTAAGTTAGCACTGATAAATTTACAATACAATTGTTTAGGTGATCAGGGTCAGCCATCTTCCTCCACTCAACAGACACAGTAGCTTCTGCTTAATTTGTGAATAGATATTAATTTTATTTATAATTTCAATAGTATTATGTATTCAATACATGTCCATGCATTCACTTATATATATATATATATATATATATATATATATATATATATATATATATATATATATATATATATATATATATATATTAGGCACAACTTTTGTTGCATTATTATTTGATGAAATTGATGCAGGTGTCACCTTAGGATAATTTGGAGTTGTGTGTGTATCAGCGTGCGTGAGGTGTGGTATTGGATATGGGCAACACGGGCAAATCAGCTTGAGCTAGTCTCGCTTGGGGCCCGGTCCTTTTTGTGATAAGTCGGAGTGAGTACGACTTTGAGTTCATCTCGCTGACTCTCGCATTTGAATTATCAAGAGAAAGTCTGGCTCGAGTTGATCTCGTTGGCAAGTATTGGATTAAGAGAGTATAGGGGATCAGCTCTCATATAAATACATATATTGATATGACATATGGATGTGTGAGTGCTCCAAATTATTTTTTGTGTAAACATTATGTGAATTTAGTTAAATATGTTGGTATATATTGCATTTCATTCTTAGGGATGTATTAGTCCTATATTGTTATAAAAATTATATTTAAAATCAATATCTTACTGTATGAGCAAACGCTCACACCTGTTCACCCTTTTTTTTTTATAGGCTATAGGAGGATTTCTTTTTCAGAATAACCTACTTCATTTCTCGCAGGTTTATCAGTGGCTACTCATTTGTTTTACTATTTTCTTAATTTGTAATTTAGAACTTAACATGTGCCAGCAGTAGCGTTGATCTTGTCAAGGACTGAGTTAATTTAAGTTTTTGTTATTAATAAATGAAAATTTTTTATGATATTTAAATAGTTTGTAAATAATGGTATCAAGGTTGAGTTGGGCTCCCCTAACTTTAGTTTCTGATGGTTATCAGGTTGGGTTAGCCTCAATAAAGATATAATATTTTATTTTATCTTATTTGCATGTTGGGCCTCAGTTTTTGATCCTGGTTATGGATTTGGAAATAGTAAGGCTTAATATGGGGGGCTTTATGCCGGCCCAGGTCCTAATGTTGATCCGGCCCGTGGGATCGGATTGTGACAAAGTTAATATCAGAGCTTAGACTCTAGATTCATGGGAAAGTGTGTACCTAGAGTTGTCACAGGTAGAGTATAAGATTCTATTTCGTCTTCTTCTGTAATTCCTTATTTCTAGACTCTGTGTTATTCCTTTGGTAATATAAGAGTGCTTTAGTTTAGTGTCTCGATTTTCATGGAGTACATGATGATGTAAACTAAAGTTAGCAGACGTGTTCAGGCCTACCATGGAGATACATACTCCAAGAAATGTTGTGTCTTTTTTAGTATGGGGCTAGCGATGTGCCTTCTAGTGCAAGGCACGAGTACATAAAGGCGAGTTATGGCAGTATAATTGCCCTCAATAGGGGTGAGAATATCATTGCTGGCAGTCATCAGTTGATAGCTTAGTCAAAATAAGTTTATGATATCAATGGAGTCAAGAGAAATAAGAGATTAAGGAACCTAGTCTGTTGGGATGTACCGTAGTAACTATGCAATATTCTTGATGTTTATACCGTAAGCTACAGATTATAGTACCAATATGGGATTATTGTGTAAAGCTGCGTGTTTTCTCGTGGTGCACCATAATGAGGGTATTTATAAACAGCCTCTATTTTGGTACAGTTTTATCAAGACAGAGTTCTATTTCTACAGAGCAGTCAGGAAAACTCCTAGTTAGGGTTTAAGGCCCTAGAGATAGAACATCAAAGGTCACAGGTGGGTGATAACTAAAGTTAGTGACTCAGTTATCCTAACTTGAGCGCAGAGTTATAGCATAAGTGACACGAGATTAGAGGTTTTTAGTATGATTACAGTGTAATAATGACACCTAATTAGTGGGATCCTCTAGTCTCCAGTATGAGATCGCTGGCAGTGTTGGCGTTATGGTGAATGTATTGCTTAAAGTTTAATAAAGATAGCATCTCCTTTGTGTGATAGTGGAGTATAAGTACAGTTATACTCTCTAAAGGAAACTGGAGGTTATGAATAATACTCATAGTCTATGAATAATATTCATAGTCTATGAAATGGCATTCTAGGAAAGTTTACAATATAAAAAAAGAGCAAATAGCCTTGTATAGTTATGGTAATGTGGTAGAGGTAGTACCTCTCTTACAGTCAGTTATGCTATAGAATATGGTAATGTCTTCTCAGGAGAGGCAGAAGAGTATCGCTAATATAACAATATGTGGAATGATGTCCTAAATGGGACTGTAGTGTGATAGAAAATTATGGCTCAGGTACCCCCTTAGAGAGAGTACAATTTTCATTATAAGGATCATAAGGGATCAGATCATAATGGATGCAGAGCTTTAGAGTAATAAGGGAAAAAGGGATTTTTGTAGATTCCCTCCTTGAGGTATTAGAGGGTAGTTTGTAGTTAAGCAGAGGAAAGGACAATGACTACAAGTCAGCAAAAATAAGTCATAGAATATCAGTAGATAAAAGGAAATATAGAAATGAAATTTTGGATAGTTGGTTTCAGATGTAACAGGAGAGAAATTTAAATAGCAGTGAAAGTGCTAATCAAAGTGGTTGAAAGACCAATTCTAAGTAGTACAAAGGTGAAGATGGCCTAGCAAAGACACCAAAAAGTACAGTAATCTAGCATAACTGTTAGATCAAGAAGAAGAATGGAGCTAAGGAATAAAGTAATCAAGGTTCTATTTTGGGTAAGATAAAAGAGATGAATTAAAGAGCAAACCAAATAGCCAAGAATAGGACAAGATTAGGAAGATCAAAGTAAGATATAAAGTACATAAAGTGCCATCCTAGGCAAGGTAAATAGGATGAACTAAAAAGCAATATTAGAAAGCCTAGAATGAGATTACATGAGTGACGATAGTTGTCAAGATATAGGATCCAGAAATGTAGGACTTAGAGCAGGTCATAGTTCGAGCAGTGTTAGGAGCCAAAACATGGAGTTCAGAGTTGAAGGATATGGATCAAACTCTGTCTATTCCTATTCCCAAGATGGAGTAGGTAGCACTGAGATAAGATCTATTTAAACTTCTAACAATGTGAGGAAGTTAGTTAAGGAATGCAACCAGAGCAAGCAAGGATTATAAGATGTGCAATAGTGTCTTAAACTATCCTATTAGGCAAAGCAGTGAATTAATAAGTAGTAAGTTAAATAAAAGTAAACTTAATGGTTCAAATAGGCATGACGAACAAAAAGGATGGTGCAAAATGGCACATAGGCTTAGGTCCTGAGTAGAGACGGTGAGATAGTAATTATGAGGTCTGCGATCAAGGGTTAGGTAAGCATTTTCAGTATGACCAATAGAGTCACTTTATAAGAAAACATGAATGAAAATAAGTAATAGAACGACAATAAGAGATAGAGCCGAAAGAGATATGTATGAGTGATAATTACAAGTCACTGAGAAGTACAAGGATAAGAGTTGTGGCAGTAAATATGATTGAAATCAAATCTAAAAGAGTCTTTTAGTGAGGGATATCTTCTAGAATACAGTAAGATATAGGGATGTAAAAGAGCGAGGTTAGGCATAAAAGGTAAAAATAGAGTATAAGAAAAGATAGTAAATCTTAAGATGATATGTCAGGCAAATCGGTAGCACAATAGAAAGATTGTTGCAGCTAATACCTTATAGAAAGAGATGATGAAATTTCAAGAAGAAGACCAAGAGACATGGTTTGAACATTATTCTACAGACAACAGTATGCTAATAATTATAGGAGGAGATTTCTCTTTCTCTTCAAGTTTAGCTCATGCTTTTAGCTTTAGAAGACTGCATAAGTAAGGGAAATTGTGTTAAGGTGACCCAGTATTTAAGAATTTGGCAGGCAGTGACAGGAGTTAAATCGAGTTAGTTAATAGAGCTTGCAACCCTCCTGAACTATAAGCTGAAGGAAGTACTATTTGTGGATGAGTATCAATGGATGAAATTATTGCTGATGGTAAATTTGAGGTTGAAGTTTTGGAGAGCCGTGGGTAGTATATGTGGTTATATTAAGGAGAATGAACATATGAAATATCTTGTCTAGAATTATAACATAGCACACATTTCCCATAGCCATGTTAGTTCAGGTGGAACTTATAATTTCAAGGGCTCCTATCTAACCATGATGAGCGATTTTCTACAAAGGGTAGTAAGGAATGATAATATTCTAATAGTCAAGTTAGAAAAGGAGATACAAGAAGAATTTTCTATGGCCAAATACAAGTGTTACATAATGTGAAAGATGTGCTGGTAGGAGCCAATCATAAGGTTAGAAGTCCAGAAGTAATGGAACTAGTAATCAAGATAGGACTAAGAAATGAAAAGAAGGTTGAAGTTGATAATGGGATGGACATGCTTGAAGGAAAAAGGTATAAGGGTGAGAGAGAACAAAAGTTAAAGAATTAGTACAGTAGGTTGGAAAGATATCAACAATAGCAAAAACAGGAAAAGTAAGTGGATAAGATCCAAAGGACAGGAGGAAAGATCGGTAGAGTTAGTTACAATGATGAGAATAAGAAGGAATAAGTATGCTAGGAACACACTAAGGAATATTTAAAACAAGTTATGGTGTGGTGATAGATTGAAGGTGTGACACCCCTTACCCGTGTACAGTATACCCGAGTAAGTAATGCCACACGGTGTACCGGCACACTCTAATATACCTTAATTAATTTATATCATGTTTTTGAATATAATTTGTGAAAGATAATTTATTTAAGCTATTTATCGAAATTGTCATTTATTTGAGGTTCCGAAAATTTTAAAGAAAATCCGGCAGAGTACCGACTAAAAATGGAGAAAACAGTTCTTCGGAACCTGTTAAAAACACTTCCAATATTTGTATTCAATCATCTCACTCCAATATCCAAAATCTCAAAAATTTTCAATTTCGGTTCTCAACAACCTTTTCATTTCTCAAACATCCATTTCTCATAATGCTCATATATAACAATAAATAAATGCTCAAATAAATTACAATTTCAATAAATGAATTATATTTCACAAGTTATATTCAAAACTATGATAAAAATGAATTAAGATAAAATAGAGTGCTCCGGCACACTGAGTGGCATAACTTGCTCGGCTACACTGTAGTCGGGTAAGGGGTGTCACAGAAGGAGTAGTAGAGCCTCGATTTAAGTACCAATATGTTAGAAAGTATGTCACATAATAAGAAGCTTTAAGAAGAAGTCAAGATACTTCCATTCCAGAGAAGGAGTGAGAAATGATAAGGTCGCGTTAACTGGGTTATTAGGGAATACAAATGCTTTTGTCATATAGGAGAAGAGACCCTGTTCACTTTTAAATGTTGATAGATGGTGTAGGGTACACTTGGCACTTGAGTAGAACTCTACATAACTAGTTACATAAGATTGAAATGAGTTAGTCTAAGGACCTTAGTAATGATGCAAAGTAGATTGGAAATTCGAAGTATCATGGGAGTGAGAATATGCATAAGTGTTGACCATTGAAGTGATAGGACAAGTAAAAATTTCAAACCAGATGCATATGATAGGTGCTACAGGAAAACATCTTATAGAATACTATAGGATAAGGAACATAAGTCATATCTTTGAGGAGCAGATATTATTAAAACAGAAGAATGGGGACTGAAGTCACAAAGGGCGTAATGAAAGTGAGGTAAGCGCCAAAGTTGATTGAAGTTATGAGATATCAAGTCAAGCATAGTGGAGTTATAGTGAGTACTTGAGATATCAGAAAAATGGTCAATAAATAGTTAAGAGGTAAGAGTTTCTCTAGGAAAGAATGATGATATCTAGGACTTTATAATAGAGTCAGAGAGCAGTAGAACTTGATTTATAGCATACGAAGAGTTTGAGGAATAAAATGTTTTAACTATCTCTGCATAGCTAGAGGAGCAAATGCTCGCACTTGTCCCAATAACCTTCTTTTCTTTATTCCCTATTTATTCGAAAATTCGGGGATGAATTTTTCTTAAGGGGGAAGATTATAATAACCTGAATTTTTAAAATATAAGATTTATAAATTATAATAGTAATTCAATATTATTTTAATTAATTTGTAACTTCATAATAATATATCATTATTTTTATTAAGGTTTTAGTTAAATTTAATTTTTAAATGTGATAAATTAGATTTGGACTTAGTTGAAGAGAATTTTGGACTTAGTTTAAAATTTTTGAAAGTTGAAGGACCTAAATATAATTTTTAAAAAAACTTGCTCCTTTACCCTCTCTTTTTCTTTTATTTTCCTTTTCCTTTTCTCTTCCTTTTTTTTTCTCTTTTCCGGTGAAGACCAGCACCGGCCAGGGACTCTAGTTGAGGCTGGCGACCACCGGTGACCTCTAGCCAACGTCCGGTGAGCTTTCAGCAGTGGCGGCAAGGCAGGAGAGAGAAAAAAAATGGGTCCTAAACTTTGAATGCTCATATCCGGTGATCCCGAGGTCCAATCAGAGTGATTCCAGTAGCTATGGACTCTTGGTAGAGAGCTCCTTCAGATGAAACCAACCTTGTCGAATTTGATGGGCGTTTCCAATGCCAGCGAGGAGAGAGAAAATCAGCGATTAGCAAGCGAGATTTCGGATGAATCAGACTGTCGGATTGGCGATCCGAGACAACTGTTGAACTCAGCGGGTCAAAACCTTTGAGATGGGACCAGCTTCGCTACAATCGGACACCGTTTAAAAAATACGATCATCAAACGATCCAAATCGCTTAGTGAGATTTTCGAGCTTTTTCAATTTCCAAAAATTAAAAATAATTTTATGATAATTATTGATAATTTTTTAGCTTTATTTAGGTGCGATCGGATCGATGATAGCTCACCAGTGCCTAGGACAGAGTTTTCGGCCAAATCTGGCTGCTCGGAGGCCCGTCTCGGAACATAGTCAATCCTAGTGTTTTCAAACATTCTAGATGCGATCTAAGTGTCAGATTTGGCATAGGTAAACCCAAACTCCAAGTTGTTCATTTTTATCTAATACTGGGTTTAGAATAAAATTTATAAAATATTTATAAGTAATCAGAAAATTGTGACTCCTTTTGCAATAGACTTATAATATTGCTAACGACCGTGGGGCATAATTTTATAATTCTTAGAGCTAGTTTGGATATTTTTGCAGAATATTAGTTTTAATGATTATAGCTGAATTATCTAAATGCTTGAGTTTGGTTTGATTTGGAGGGCCCAGGAGGGGCCATGTGATGTTGTTAAAAATGTGAACTTGAGGCTTGTGATATTAGAAGTGTTATTTAAACTACCTTGTAGGTTGGATAGGTTATAGGTATAGGAAAAATTCTGTCGTATTTTTGATATAAATTAGAATGTCTTTTACCTCTTTAAGTTCTTGATTTGAGTTAGCACTAATAAATTCACAATATAATTGTATAGGTGATCAAGGTCAGCCATCTTCCTTCACTCAGCCTCAACAGTAGCTTCTGGTTAATCTGTGAGTAGATATTGATTTTATTTATAACTTCAATAGTACTAAATATTCAAGCCATGCCCATGCACTTAAATATATATATATATATATATATATATATATATATATATATATATATATATATATATATATATATATATATATATATATATATATAATAGGTACGACTTGTGTTGCATTATTATTTGATGAAATTGATGTGGGTGTTGCCTTAAGGTAATTTGAAGCTGTGTAAGTGTGTCTGCGTGTGTGAGGTGTGGTACTGGATATGGGCAAGATGGGCAGATTGGCTTGAGCTAGTCTCGCTTGGAGTCCGATCCTTTTTGCAATAAATTGGGGTGAGTACGACTTTGAGTTAATCTCGCTAACCCCTGCATTTGGATTATCAAGAGAAAGTCTGGCTCGAGTTGATCTCGCTGGCAAGCATTGGATTAAGAGAGCTGTATAGGGGATCAGCTCCCATATAGATACATATATTGATGTGATATATGGGTATGTGAGTGCTCCAAATTATTCTTTGTGCGAATATTGTGTGAATTTGGTTGAATATGTTGGTATATGTTGCATTTTATCCTTAGGGATACATTAGCCTTAGATTGTTATAGAAATTATATTTAAAATCAATATCTTACTCTATGAGTCGAACGCTCATTCTTGTTTATCCTTTTTTTTTTTTAGGCTACAGAAGAATTTCTTTTTTAAAATAACCTGTTTATTTTCTTGCAGGTTTGTCAATGGCTACTCATTTATACTATTATTTCCTTAATTTGTAATTTAGAATTCTGCATGTGCCAGTAGTAGTGTTGATCTTATCAAAGACTGAATTAATTTAAGTTTTTGGTATTAATAAATAAAATTTTTGATATTTAAATAGTTTGTAAATAATGGTATCATGATTGAGCTGGGCTCCCCTAACTTTAGTTTCTGATGATTATCGGGTTGAGTTGGCTTGGCTCGAATGAAGATATAATATTTTATTTTATCTTATTTGCATGTTGGGCTACAATTTTTTGCCCTAGTTATGGATATGGAAATAGTAAGACTTACTACAGGTCTCAATGGCTTTATACCGACCTAGGTCCTAGTACCAGTTCAGCCCGTGGAATCGGGTCGTGACATAAACCACTTTAGTTAGTTCTCCCTTTATTAACTGTTCTCTTTAGTCTTATTTTCATATTTGCCTGCTAAAATTTATAATTTTTCAAGGTGAGAAGGATCAGAGAATTCAAGAATTGACCATTGAGCTTAAAAATGAAAAACAACGATGTAAACACCTATGTGTTGCGTGCCACGAACAATTACGTATGGTGTTGGCCTATATTGAGGAACATACTAATAACTAGGGGTGAGCATTCGGTTCAAACCACACTGAACCAAAATGAATCAAATCATAAAAACTTAATTACATATTTTAGAAACTGAACCAAATCGAAATGGATGAAAAATCGAATCGAACCAAGCTGCTCTATTTCGATTCTATTCTATTCAAACCGATCGATTTTATTTTTTATTATTTTTTAATTTATACTTGATTTTTAAATTATTTGATCTGATTTTGACCTTAGTTTGAACCTAATAATTATTAATCAATGAAATTAAATAATTTATATATATATAATTACATATAATTCATAAATTTTCCATAAAAATAAATCAATTCAAAAATCAATAAGCCTATTCGGTTCAGTTCTGTTTAACCAATTTTTTTCTCTTTAAAACCGAACTAAACCGAAATAACCGAAATTTTTATAATATAAAATCAAATCAAATTATATTAAAAATCAAACTGAATTACCAATTTAAGACAGTTCAATTCGATTTATTCGGTTTGAACCGAATAATATACACCCCTACTAATCCCTTGTCAAGTAAGGTTCAGGATATTGTTTAACAATGTAAAAGAACTAGAAAATGAGCTGCTGGAGGATTCAGGTTGCAAATATGTGTAGAACAGTGTATATTTGTTTTCCTTTTATGCATAGGCCTGATTGCTCTTTCACTAATTTTTCTATCCAAATTTAACTTGGATCACTGTGAATGTCATGCTATTTAGGTTTAACATTTGTAGGACTCTTATTTTTACAATAATCATATTCATATTTTGCGTATTTGGTTTCCTGAATGGAAGGCTTCTGACATGTGCCAAGTTGTATTTGAAATCCCATATGACAACAGTCCAAATTTGAAATACCGATGAAATTGGGCAGTTTAATATTTCAACCAAAATGATGGGTATCGCAATTTCGCACATCTCCTATCTCTTCTTTTGCTTTAAAAGAGAAGCAGCACGAAGAAACATCCTGTCAATCTCATCGAGAGACGGTGAGTCCAAATCTTTCTCCAACGAGTCTGCCTTTTTCGATTCCAGAGAGAGTTGGCGTAAGTGCTCCTCAAAATCTTCAGGTTCTTCATTACCTTCAATTGGGAACTTTTCAAACTCATCCAAATAAAGACGACCTTTTGCTTTATCCTGTGTATCTGTGTCAGAGTCAGTCTCAAAAATATCTGATAGATCTTCTGAATCTGATGCCATCCTTAAATCCATAGAACATTCATCCTCAGAGCATTCCTCTTGCCCACCCGTAATTTCTTTGAATTTATCGGGGTTCTCCAATGGCATGCTTGAAATGCTCCCAGATTTTGCATCATCATCATCATCATCATCATCATCATCAGTCTTCTGGGTTTCTTCAACCGAAACAGTTCCACTTTCAGCTTTGCCTTTAGTCTGTGCTTTAAGCAATTCAAGGTCCTGTTCAAGTCTTGGAATATATCTCCTAACAGCCCTAAGGCCATCCCTGTACTTTGATTTATCCAAAGCCTGCACAAGATGGTTTGGAATTTGGAAGAAAATGAGAAATCAGCAGGCAAAAGAAAATTCAAATATTTAAGCACTCTGTCGAATTAATAAGATAATCAAATCAACAAGAATGTGTGTGGGCCTGTCTCCATGCTTATTTCATGAGAGAGAACTATTTATCAGCCAATGGAAGTACCCGATAAAGGGGGCCTAGCACCAGAAATAAGTTAAATGATTAAGCATTGTTCTCCAACAAATATTTGATGACATCAGAACAGGAGGAATAAAATCTTAATTTACTTCTAAATGCAGTGAGGAAGAAAGTGAGAATGTTTCGTGTTCATGTGATGTAGATATCTAGGAATATTGACTTCTCATAATTATTCAGAACAGATTTATAAGGAAAACAGAAAAGAAAGAAAATAACCTTCTTTCTGGAGAGGGTGACCCTAGGTGACATTATCTCTGTTGGCGGCTGGGAATAATTCTTTCCTCTATACATGATTATCGTGTTTTCTTCATGAATATCTAGTACAATCCCTCCAGTTAAACGTGCCAGCTCAGCAGCAATCTCCTTGACCTCCTCCGGTGAGAATGTCTTCACCACCACCTTCAAGGTTTGATGTTTCTTCCAGTGCAAGTGCATGTTAAGAATTACACCCTGATATATTCCACGTCTTCCAACTGGCACATAATTCTTGCACTTTAGGCCCATCTTCAAAAAGAAAAAGTGCTCTTCTGGGGTCAATATCTCTGGATCGTGAGTTGTTTCTGATGATTCTGCAGGTTCAATCTTCTTCAAAGCTTGAACAAGCCTTTCTTCTTTCATTCTAGCCTGCAGGATGAAAATTTTAATAATGTACTGAAGGTATATCAACAAAGGCATACCATTATCAATTTTAGACAATCTTAAAATTTCAACTAGATAGTCAACCTAAACCGTCCCCTTCATCCCAAACAAGAAGAGGGGAAAAAAGAGAGAGAGAGAGAGAGAGAGAGAGAGAGAATAAGTTGCAAATAATACCATTAGGAAGCCAACATTTATTCTAGAGGTCTCAAACAATTGTTTATTCCAATTGATGCAACTCATATTAGGAAAGAAAAATAGGTTGAATTCTCGTAATCCATTATATATTATATTAAAAGCAAAAATGAAGTATACCTTTTTCAACTTGTATAAAAGTTTTTCTTCTGCTGTCATTCTTTCATATTCTTTCTTCTTTTTCCACCTGAAGAACTTTAGCCACCTTACAACTGCTCGTTTTCCCTTCAGCTTTTTCCTCTTCAATTTAGCACCACCAGAACCATCAAAAACAGTGCTTTTCTCAGATTTGGTTGGTAGCTCCCCATCTTTGTCCACATTGTTCAAAATTGAACCAGAGTGAATCCATAGGCGTCCCCCAGAAAGAGGCTCTTGAATAGTATAGACTGGCCCAAAAGCAGGTGCTTGGTCAAAAGACTTGCATATGACATCAATCAAGCTAATAAAGTGTGAGATGATCTTCATAAAAATTATGTCCAGATACATGTTTCAATTTGACTCTAAAGTTCACTGCAAATGCTGAAATATTTTCTTAACTGTTTAACCTGAACTCTACAAAATATATAATAAGTTCTAAACTTCACATAGCAATTTATTTCTTATACATTTTTTGGGAATCGTATCATTTAAGAATGCATCGTATGTTCATTACATGCAGCAAAACTTCCAAACCAGCAGCAAAACTTCCAAACCAGCAACTAAAACTCAAAATTTAAATTGGGATCATTGCTATCCTAAAAAGAAAATTTGCATGCCTCGAAAATTACAATTGAGAAAACAAATGAATAACCATGATGGGTTTATTTTAATGAGAAGAATTTTATTCATATGGTACTCTATTCCCTTGAGTTCTTCAAGCCTTGAGATGAGATACCAAAAAAACACAAGCAAGACTACCAAATAACTTTTGTTGACAGCATGTATGGAAACTAAGTTCAAGATTCACCAAGCAAAATTGCATTGGATTCTTTTAGAACTTCTAGAATAGCAATTGAAAATCTTCTAACCACGTCAAAGAAAGTAAACTATTTCGAACATCACGTGCGAAGCACATCATACCATGGAACCATCTTAGCCTCAATAACATTTCATATTGCCATAAACAATGTAAGTTACATGTAAATGCATAAACATTTGGGCAAAACTGTGATTTGGTTTGCATCATTTGGTATCAAAACAATTAGCCAAAGCATGTAAGCCGTAAATTAAAGACTCAACAGCCAAATTAAAGATCCTAATCTGGTCCTTTTTTCCCTAAGAATTCCCAAAAAAAAAAAGGAAAAAAAGAAGAAGAAAAAAAAAAAAAAAACCTTCAGCGCCTAATTCTAGAGACTAGCGATTCAACCCAAATATTATCCATTAAAATCCGAATACCAGTTCTCAATTAGCATAAGACTTTAAGTAAAAGAGAGATACCTGTTTCTGTAAGGAAGTGATTTGGGAAAAAAAGGAATCACTAGAAAAGGATTATACAACAAATTCTTAAGCTGGTTAGATTTGCAGAGAGCCACTGATACTGCAGACCCTAAAACCCTCTTTGCCACCATTTTTCAATTTTCCTTCTAGGTTTCTTGCTGTCTTCGGAATTGCAGATTTTTCGAAATCTCTCAAGCATCCAGCAGGACCAGCACTCTTCTCTATGCTGCCGATAGGCCGAGATAGTGCCCGCCTGTTTTCGAGTTGAAGGATTTGGAGAGAAAATTGTGAGAAAAGGGAGAATGAATATATATATAACCTATGAATTTTAATCAAGCTAATTATTTAGTATCTTATTCTAAAAAATGCATTATTCAATTTCTATATCTCATCTTTTCATTAAATTTTCCTTTAATTAAACCATCAATACCAGTTAATTATTATATATTTAATTTCTCTATTTTAATAAAATTAATTAATTAATCATATATTAGATAAATTTTATAATTTTATTTTATTAACACTTTGATAGTCTTATTATTTTTTTATATTTAAATCATTCTAACCTTCTCACCTTTATTTCTCTCTCATTCTTTCTTATTTTTCCCTTTTCATATTTTTTCCATTTGTATTCACACTTTTCTCTCATTCATTAAATAATAATTTAAAAAATTATTTTTTTTAAAAAAATGATATTAAGAAATGGAATGAAAGTACTTAAATAATTTTAAATATATATATATATATATATATATATATATTCAAATCTCTATACAATAAAATTTTTATTTTTATTTAGGAATATATTTTTTAAAATATAAAAATTAACTAATTAATTTAACTAAAATAAAATGACTAAGTAATAGTATTTTCTAAAATATTAGAACTAACTAATTAATTTTACTAAAATAAAGAGACTAAATAGTTTAATAAAAATAAAATAAAGAAATTAAATAATATATTTTTTAAAATATAAGGATTAAATATTTAATTTGTTAAAATACATAACTAGATAGTGATTTTTCATATTTATATGGTTATTTTTAATTTAACTTTGAGGAGCATTTCATTTGTGTTAGTCATCTTTGTTTTATTATTATAAAATCCCTTAATTTTAGAAATGTTATACTAAAATCTCTTACAACATAATTTGACTATATATTTTGAAAGAGGCTTATTTGATAGTGCCATGTGTTAAAAATAAAATAAAAAAGGAAAACGCTACATAAGAATGGATTACTGAGAAGTGTTATAGGTGAACAAAAAAGGATTAAGAGCTGGTAAAAGGGAAAGAGCTCTGGTCTATAAGAAGAAATTATGGCAAGAGTTAATAATGACATTTTTTTTTTCTTTTCATAACATAGCACCGCCACGTAAGCATTTTATTAGAGAACTGACTAAATTTTTGCATTAAGAATTTTAGTGTAATATTTTCAAAGGTTAATGATTTTATGGTAAAAAAAAATAGTGATCAAAGTGAAATACCTCATGGATAAAAATTGCCCATGTATAAAAGAATAATTGATATTTTTTTTCTCTTATTTTTCTTAAATATTTTTTTCTTTACTTTTTTTTTATTTTTTATTTTTCCCAAACATATAAAACTATTATACAAATTGGAGAGAGCGAGTTTAAACTCTAATTCTTTTTTAAATTAAAATTACTTAACACAAGATTTTTTTTTTCCTCATTTTTATGTGTCCATTAGCTTAGTTAACTGTAACCTTAATGATTAGTCAAATTCTTTCTAGGTGGGCTGTAAATATTATGTCTTGTGGGTTGATTTTTGCATATCAAATCTTGCATGTAAGGGTTTTTCTCGCGATCTGTGTAAAGGAGTGATACTGTTGTTGCTCCATTTTGTTTGTGTTGGAAGGGGCTCGCTTAGATGTCGGTACTTTTCGGTCACATCGTCCCTTCGTATGTTTTTAGTGCATCTACAGGTCTTTGTGGTTGGATATCTCTTAAAAACGTTACCGATGTCATCAGCAAGACATTCAGTTCCTTAAATGACTAAAGGGGATTAAGAAGGCCTAAAGAGCTCTTCTCGCCGCTTGTAGATCATTTGGGTTTCAATCTTATCTGCAATGCGTAGTGCTAGGGATGATAATGATTGCAGGGTCTTTGGCTGAATCAACTGTCACCTTCTTGTTCCAGATGAACAAGCAGTTTTTACGTGTGCTTCATTGGTGTGGAGGTCATCCCTGGCCGCCGCTTGGTTTTGTTCTCTGTGCAAAAGTTCTCTCAGCCATGGTCAGTGTTTGCAGGTTAAAGCCTTCGACTCTAGGATTTCTTTAGTTGAGGTCGTGGGCTTTTTTGTTGTTAGTTAGATAGTTTTAGATAGGGCGTTTTCTACTAAGTTAATGTAAGATGTGTAATGGGCTTTGAGCCCTATTATGTAAGATATTAGTTAATTTGTTGGTCCAAATTAATTACTTTGCATAAAATTCATTGTTAACAGCTAATTATATCGATAATATTAAAAAATTAGTATTCTCTTAAATATAATTTTTTATTTTTTTATATTTATAAAAGTAAAATTTATAATTTTATATAAAGTACGAAATAATTTCTCCATTAAATTTCTCCATCAATTCATCTTTCTTCCAATAATATTTATCAAGAAATTCAATATCTAAAATTCTCAAGGGTCGAAAGATCTCAAACACCAAGAGAATCTTTAACATCCAATATATAATTTTCTGTATCAATGTGTGTGTATTCAATGAGCCAAGAAGATATTTGGAAAGAAATCACAAAATGAATTTAAAAATTCAAAACTTTTCAGAAAATATACAGCTTATGTGAAAAAGGAAAACCCATATGGGTTGAGCATATTTGATTGATATCTGTCATAAACAAAAAATAAATTTGAATTTAATGAGTAATGGATTCGTTATTTTTTTTAGAATTTAAAGTGAAACGGATAAAAAAATTAAGTAAGAAGAATTCTTTACTTTCTGAAAAATTTTGGAAGGTAACTTAATATTATGGAATAAATTTCTGAAAAGTGAATAAAATTATTTTCTTAATATTTCAAGAAATTGAGATAAAATATCAATCAAACACGATAAATTTTCACTCCTGATAAGTTGAAGTTTCCTACAAGTAATCCCAACCAAATAAGGTCTCTTAGTCATAGATGAGAAATGAATCTAGAGTTACGTTGTTTCTTTCTAAATGGGTGTGAATGCAATTAGCATAATATAGAGAGAGGAAGACAAAGATAAGTAGAAAGACAAAGATTTCTCTTTTGCCTATGAAGAGAAAATAACACAACAACAGCTATAAAAGCTTTAAAAAAAAATACAAAGAGTGAATACAAATTAAAAGAGATGTATAACAACTATGACTTGATCATAAATAAGCCATCATCATCAGAAATGATACATTTTTGTCTATAAATGACACAAAGAAGTCCATTGCAAAAGGCTCCCTCTCTTAATTTTTGTTCACCTAAAAATATTAAACCATAATTGATTAACCTTCTCTATGCATGTGTGAATTTAACTTGAACCTAGGGCAGCAAACCCACCACCTTTCATCATCTGCTTAAACTCCTTGAAGTTCACCATCCCATCTCCATCCACATCCACCTTCTTTATCATTTGTTTGCAGTCTTCTAAAGCTCTTCCTTGCTTCAGCCCCAAGGATGCTAAAACCGACCTCAATTCGTCCACCGTGATAAACCCATCTCCGTTTTGATCGAAAACGTTGAATGCTTCTCTCATGTCTTCATCTTCGTCCTTCTCATTCATTATCGTTTCATATAATCCTCCGAATTCGTCAATATCAACAAACCCATCTCCATTAGCATCTATCTTTTCAATCATTTGAACCAAATCTTTGTCGGGTATAAAAATACCCAAGTTTTGTAGCGAGTCGCTGAGTTCTTTCTTTGTGATCTTGCCATCTCCATTCCTATCAAACATTTGGAAAACCCGACGTAGCTCTGCAGGATCCATGACTCAAATATACAATAGAAAATTAATAAAAAGAACAAGAAATTAACGATGATCAAGAAACACAGCAATGTCGAACACCTAGGAATTTATTAAATTCTTCCTTAATAGAGGAGTTTCAAAGGGAAAGGTGATAAAAATCTGAGCTAAAATCACAGAGTCTTTTAAATTGAAAGAGAGAAATTTATGGAGAGAAAGCAATGGCGTTTGAGCCTTCACAAATTATAATATTTATTGGCTATTTTTGTGTACCCAAAAACGCGTACAGAGCAGTTGGTTGAATGAGTCCATATAAATGGTAAGTGGAACTGCTAATCTTGGGCGTAAGCCGCTAGTTTATGATTAGATTTTGATTATGAAATTTGAGGGCCGGCTAGCTCTAGATGGTGGTTGAAGACCGTTGGTAGTTAATGGACAGAACAGGAGATGACAGTTGACGCGTGGATGAAGGAATATTATTATTATTATTATTATTATTACATTGACAAATAGATGAGACATGATACACGATAGATGCAAGAGCTCTTAACAGGAATCTTATTTTATTCCGATGATGATAACTATGTGTATCTAAGTATTTTTCTTCCAATACCATTTATTATGTCAAACTCGATGTTATTAATGTTTAAGGGTTAAGGTCTTGCCTTATTGAAATTTTTTGGATGAATATATATATATATATATATATATATATATATATATATATATATATATATATATATAATAACTCACATTATAAACTCTTGTTGCATTCACAACTTTGTGTTGGACATTCACAACTCTGTGTTGGAGGGAGCAATAATCGATTTAAATTGAAAAATCAAATCAAATTGATTTCATTTGATTTTTCAGATTGATTTTCTAATTTATATATTTTAATTTATAAGTTTTATGCGTTTTGATTTTTATTTATATTTAGTTATTTACTTAGTTAAAAAAATAATTAAAACTCAAACTGACCAATTAAACAGACTGTTCTATTTATTTTGATTATGAAATTTGAGGGCCGGTTAGCTCTAGATGGTGGTTGAAGACCGTTGGTAGTTAGTGGACAGAACAGGAGATGACAATTGACGCGTGGATGAAGGAATATTATTATTATTATTATTATTATTATTATTATTATTACATTGACAAATAGATGAGACATGATACACCATAGATGCAAGAGCACTTAACAAGAATCTTATTTTATTCCGATGATGACAACAATATGTGTATCTAAAGTATTTTCTTCCACTACCATTTGATTATGTCAAACTCGATGTTATTGATGTTTAAGGTTTAAGGTCTCGCCTTACTGAAATTTTTTATATATCACGTTATAAACTTGTGTTGCATTCACAACACGTTATAATCCCCAACTTGATGATTAAACTTTGTTACAGTGAAAACACTGTAAGGAAGGTTCAGTGAAAAATACGGTGAAGATGAGTTGGCCTTAGAAGTTAGACCCACATCCTGCAAAGTCAAGCGCATTTGTTATTCTTATTCAGTTATTCTCTAGCCTCCATTTCTCCTTCTTCCTGAATCCCGACTAGTTCCCAAGAATCCCAGCTTCTCATTCTTCAATTCGTGCCGCCTAGACTCAGGTCGTGGCTAGATCCAGTCTCAGACCTAAGTCATGACAAAGTCGAAGACGGCTTGAAGACCACTTCCTTTCTTCTTCTCTGAGTCTTGAAGACGAAGACCCACCCTCCCCATTTTCAAGTCCCTGCCTCTACTTTTCTTTGTCGGTCTTGCTCGACGAAGCCTCTGTCATGTCCTCAAGCACGACATATTATCAGCTGCTGACGTTAGGCCAGTTTCCTGTTTCTTAACCCATACACCGCTGCTGAAAAATCAAAGTCCATCTCTTTATCTTTTACTGGAACACTGCAAAGTCATATTCAAATTTCAATTATACAAGTTTACTCTAGATCTGTAGAGATTAGACTTTGAAATATAAATTAATAAACAAAGTGCAGCTTCAATTTGAATTCAAAAACGAGAATTGAAGCAAAATTTGAATGTAATCCTACCATTCGCCCGATAAGATCACAGATGAAGAGGATCCAACGGGCGAGTTGGCTGGACCTTCAACTGATTTTGCAAACGAAGAAATTGCCTCAAAACATTGTTTTAAGTAAATACGGTTTTGGAACATAGTGCGTTTGCTTCAGATTTCAGAAACAAATAAAAATTAAAGAAATATGCCAGTAGGAAAAGGGCCTCAAAAATAAAGAAGATAGATATCAGATTCAGGCGAGTGATACTGTTTACTGTTCAATATCGCAAGTTTTGATATTGAATTGCCTGGATCTTGCTTATTTCCAGATCCGACCAAGAAGCTGACTTGCTAATCGACACAGAATTATCAATTCAAAATTTTACACTTGTGTTTGGAACCAACAATCGAGACATTGTGACAGAAAGCGTTAAGCCGGGCAGAGAAGGATGATAGAAATAGGGGTGCAGTTGGAGGAGGTGAATTTATTGCGATGGGAATTAGGGTTTTGATGATGGTGGACTGTGTAGTTAACGGCAGCCCAAATCTTCGCAATCTGTCTTTGGAGTCCAACAGCTTGGGCCCATACAGTTATTCTCTCTGTTTTTTCCAGATAGAAATTTTCGTGGAAACTTTATTTTTGTAAAATAAATATTATTTTATTAACAATTATAATTATTATTTAGTGAGTTGTTAAAATGTAATGTAACTGTGAAATAAATATCAATTTTACTTAATTAATTATTATTTAAATGATGGATTAATAATTTCAAATATGCTCCTTTTAACATTCACAAGGATCACATCTTGGACCCAGAGAACCGTTCCATTGCATTCTCTCATCCTTGTCCTATGCTTCTTGCCTGTTGCTCTGTTCACGTGAGTCTTCACGATCTCTAAAACTTCATTTGTTCCGTTGATCACCTAACATCTGCAAATATACTCACCCTCTTTTGTTAACAAAGTTTAAACAGAGCAATCCTATTTACTCAGCAAAGCTCCACAATGCCTTCAATATTCTCAAACTGCCGTTGAGAATTTCTACTATCAGCAAGCTCAAGGACCTGTTCACTTCAAACTACATTTACTCCCAGAGAACAACTATAAGGGTTTAAGGGTTCATTTGAATAGCAAATGGGCGAAAATGCTCATTATGCAATTTTTTTTCTGCTATTTGAATAATTCAAGCTCATATGCAAGGGCATTCATACTTTCAATGCCCAAAAACCTACAACTCAGTTCTTTACCAACTTTGTTGCAGCAAACATTCAGTGCAAGTCACCCAGAAGCTTAAGGAATTATTTTTATCATTCCATCAGTTATTCAATACGACCTTATATCTCCGTTCTAATATGGACACTAGTCATAATGTCAAGCTTTTCCAAATCAAGCCTATTGTTATCTCATCTCCCTGACAATATAACTCTACTAGTTACCTATCCTGCTGCTTCTTACAGACACAATAGAGCATTTTGCAGAAAATTCAAATTAATTAAACCAGAACATCGGAATCAAGTTCCAGCATATCCCACATTTTAGGAAACATAAATCCATTTCAAGTGTGCACATTATTGAATATTCAATTCCAAATAGCAAGGTAAAGCCAAACCAAAACAAAACCCGGAACTCATCATTTTAGGGGATATCCCAAGGTTTTGGCTCGGGAACCGCAACAACCATACCTTGAAGCTCTGGAACAAGGACGACCTGGCATCCCAACCTAGCGTGCTTGTTCAAAACCCTAGCTCTAGAATTCCTCTTCAAAACATACTCCTCATCATAAGATCTCGGTGGCAGCTTATTAAGCCACTCCTGGGCGATGCTGACCTCGCACTCGGCGGAGCAAGCGTCGATCTCCCCTAGGCGGTGGGACGCAGGGTCAATAAGACCGCTGTTGGTCAAAGCCTTGAGAAGAGTCTGGCCAGAGAGGCCCATTATTACCCGCTTTTTACCGTCGAGGTCAACCGCGAAGAGCTTGACGATTCTGTCGGCGACTTTGGCGGAGGAGGAGGAGGTGGTGGTGGTGGCAGCGAAGGCGGAGGAGCGGACGAAGACGTATTTGGTGAAAGGAGAGAGAGATTGAAGGCGGTTGGCTTGTGAGGAGAGTCTCTGAACGGTCGATATTGCCATTATTGCGGGCGCTCTGGGAAATGGGGTTTCAGTTTCAGTTAAACTGATTTGGTGATTTTTTTTTTTTTTTTTTTTTTTGTTTTACTAACTTGATGTGTTCGATCTATCGATTAAAAAAATAATAAATAATAGGAACTAATCATAAAATTTTGAAAATAAAAGGATCAAGTTATGTATTTTGACAAAGCTAAGAGACTATTTTGTAAAATATCCCATATTCTAACTCATAGGTCCAATGAGTAATGAGTTTTATCAGTGTAAGATAACTCAGCTCTTCCTTTTCTCATACGAGGCCTTCATGTCGAAGGAGCATAAACTTCATAGAAAAAAAAGCTCTTTCTTCCTTATGGGATGATCATCGTTTGTCAATTTATAGAGCAAATTAGGACTAATTATAAAAAAATTTAAAAAAAAAATTCACACAGCAACCAAAAAGAAGTGCAATACAAGTAAACCTAGGCGGCAAGTAATGGATCAGATGCATGGCTAATATCCGCAAGGAACATTATCTTTTCATTCTAGATTGTGTCAAAGCAACATCAAAGCAATCTTAGCATGCCAAATTTCCCCAGAACCAATCAGAAATAGCTAATCTTTTAAGAAAGGCACATGTACTTGAATTTCCCAAGTCATCAATTCCTATTACCAAAGTTTTACTCAGCCAAATTCTTCAGGTCTCATACAGGAATTCTTTCTGGGAGTAGAGATTGAGCATAACCAAGAAAAGAACAAAGAAATAAACATGGAACCCCATGGGCCATGCTCCAGCCTGCAAACATGTATGAAAGCCATCCACAGCAAGATTAATCATTCCACTAAGCGATGTATTATCAAGGGAAAATTTGTCATTCTTCAAACTCAAGGGCAATCAGGTCCTGGAAAATCAGGATCTGTACAGATCTATAGCAGCAATGCAATCGACCCAAGTAAGTTCACAATAATTAAGTTCAGGCATGGTGATCATATCACATTCCTTTTGGCTCCGAGAATTTTACTTGTATCATTTTCTATCACCCTCAATATTACATGACCAATGTAATATATTTGAGCAGAGCAACTTGATAGTATCTGTGAAAGACCTGTAAATTTTCCTCTGCATAACGTCAAACTCTTGCTGATCTTAGCATTGCTCCTGATAGGCACAGGCAAAGGGAAGTTGAGCCCGAAAGCCTACCTCAAGCATGGAAAGAGCAAAAAGCGTGATGGCGTGAAAACTATAACATATCAAATAAAGCTCTACACCGAGCCAGAGTTTGGAATTCCAGGAGCATTTCTCATAACCAACCAACATAAACATGAATTCTTCCTTGAATATGCAACTCTTGAAGTTCTAGACAATCATCTCATCCACTTTGAATGCAGGTCTTGGGTATACCCTGTCCAGAAGACAAAATCAGACCGATTGTTCTTCTCAAACGCTGTAAGTCGATCGATCACAAAACCAAACATTAAGTGCTATATTTCTACATTGTAAAGCAACTAAATACCATAATTCTTGTTGTATTTATAGAGTTATCTGCCGAACCAAACACCTGGTGCTTTGGTGGAATTAAGAAAGTCGGAACTTACAAGCCTGAGAGGCGATGGAACTGGAGAGAGGAAGGAATGGGATCGAATCTATGATTATGATTACTACAATGAACTTGGTCGTCCAGATAAAGGTCAACAACACAATAGACCAATATTGGGTGGCACTGAATCACATCCATATCCTCGAAGGGGAAGAACAGGTTACCCTCCAAGCAGCACTGGTATCTATCTTTATAATTCAGTTCTCTCTGGGGAGGTGAAAAGATTTTCCACCTCTTTCTTCTTACAATTCTGTTTCACTTCGGGATTTTTCACATTTCCATATGCTATCACTTTAATATAGATCCTTCTACTGAAAGCCGGCCAGAAATTATCGACTTGGATGTGTATGTTCCTTCAGATGAGCGATTTGGCCCCAAAAGACTTTCAGAGCTCATATCAAATTCAGTCCGGGCTACTGTACATTTCCTTATCCCCGAAGCAAGTTCCCTACTCAAACAAGGATCAAGTAATTTCAAGTCAATTGAGGAGATACGTAACCTGTTCTATAGAAAGAGAAATCCAATAAAGGGAACGGTCACAGACAAAATAAAGAAATTGGTAACAGATGAGCTTTTTAAAGAAATTATTCATGCAACCAAAGAGTCCATAGAATTCCCATTGCCTCAAATTATAACAGGTGCTGCACCTTGCAAGCTGCTCTTACAATTTATGGAGTCTAAAAGATCGATGTTCCATTTATTAGTTTACCATTTATAAATTGAGCTTACATATTATTCTTCAGAAAACGAATTAGCCTGGAAGGATGATGAAGAGTTTGGACATCAGATGCTTGCAGGAATTAATCCAGCACGAATTCGAAGTTTGCAGGTTTCCCCAGCCTTCACAGACATTTCATTGGATTTGTTATGATAGCCTAAACTAGTACGATTAATCCAACTCCATTGACCTGCCAGGCAAAGATAAAACATAGATTATAATTGACCCTGTTGATTTGTCAATAAGACATGCATCTTCCTTGTGATATGAAACAAATAAAGATTATACTCACCATAATAATATAAGCACAACTTGCCTAGACTTATTATTTGCACCAAATTCATGACCAACCGAATTTTGTAATGAAAATAATGAAATTTGAATGTCCATTCAAATTTTTCCACAAAACAAATAAATACACAGGTACATACACATGTACGTCCACATTATATTGGTAAAAAAAATAATATATATATATTCTACATTATACACTTTATACATTGTTAATTTAACATTGTCGATAGTGTTAATCACATGTAACAAATTATGTTAAATCAAAAGGGTGCACCACACATCCTAATATAACTGTACCTTGCAGAGGTTCCCACCAGAAGGCAGTACAATAGAGGCATCAGACATAGAGCACAACCTAAATGGTTTGACTCTCGCCGAGGTACCAAATCACTTCCACTTTTTCCTTTCAACAACTGCACCCTCACTTTCCCTCCCCCCCTCCTGCTCCACAGTTTAGTCAACCCAACAAGAATTTATTTGTTATTCCACGTTTCAAATATAAATTTCAAAATAAGATCTTTTATCATTATTTATTTCTGTTCTGGACTTCCAAATGTACCTCACAGGCAATGAGACAATGGAGGATATTCATCTTGGATCACCATGACTATCTCATGCCCTTTTTAGACAGAATAAACACAAAAGATGTCTGTGCTTATGCATCTAGGACACTACTATTCTTACAAAATGATGCCACACTAAAACCAGTAGCAATAGAGCTGAGCTTGCCTGGGTCTCTTGAGGACAACGGGACCAGTTGGGTGTTCCACCCAGCAATTGAAGGCACAGAAGCAGCAATTTGGCAGTTTGCCAAAGCTCATGTTGCAGCTAATGACTCAGCCTACCATCAACTAATCAGCCATTGGTGAGTTAAAATGCTTCTTTTTATCTTAGTGCTCAATATTCACATCATTTCTGGAGTTTTCCCTTCTAAAACATTTTTACTTACAAGAGGATCAAGATAGGACCCCCATATGCCATTAGATGATTAAATTATAATTCCAAAATACTTCAAATCTCATATATCATTACCAATGATTCACTAAAGGTACATCCTTATTTATGACATGATTTCCAATGCTTTTCTTCCTTACAATGTTTGCATTTTGTAGGTTGCACACCCATGCAGTAGTTGAGCCATTCATTATTGCAACTAGAAGGCAATTGAGTGTGATGCATCCAATTCACCGGCTATTAGATCCACATTTCAAAGACACTATGCATATCAATGCATTGGCTCGGAGTATCCTTATTAACTCTGGAGGAATCCTTGAGAAGACACTGTTTACTGGTGAAATATCCATGGAATTGTCTTCTGAACTCTATAAAGATTGGAGATTTGATGAACAAGCTCTCCCTGCAGATCTTCTCAAAAGGTATTTCATTCCAAATGATAAAATCCACTTCATTTCCTTCCATCATTAACAGATAGGTGATAGAATCAAGGTTGAAAATAGAATTATTCACATGTAAGAGAACTATCCATAACGTCGGAATTTTGATGGTCTAAAACAAAGGCTAATTGGCTAAAGAAGAGAACAAGGGAGTTGTCCCAAAAAAGAATTTACTCAATTTGCTGATTACTCTAAATTTTGAAACTAAATTTCAAGTCAAATCAGGAAAAACATCTATAGAAGCATTATTAGTAGGATATCATTTTATGTTTAATAAAAGAATGCTCACAGATCACTAGTTCATCTCATGACATGCACACTAAAATACATATAAATACTATAGGATGCACTTGAAGTACACACGGAAGTGCTCTCTGTTACAAAGGAAGTGCATGCTAAAATATGATGAATCAGTATTTGGCATGACCATAGTAGAAAGAAACATTTTCTGAAGCTGCATGATATGAATTGGTGAAACATAGAATGCTTACGTTACCATCTACTTATATCATTCCCTTACGATTAATATTTTTCAGACGACTGGCCTTGAAAGACCCAGACAATCCCACTGGGGTTCAGCTCCTCTTTGAGGATTATCCCTATGGTGCAGATGGACTTGAAATATGGCGTGCCATTAAGACATGGGTCAGAGACTTTTGCTCCATTTTCTACAAAGACGATGATTCAGTCAGTTCTGACATAGAAATCCAAGAATGGTGGTCAGAAATTAAAAATGTAGGTCATGGTGATAAGCACAATGAAACATGGTGGTATGAAATGAAAACTCTCTCCAACCTAACAGAGGCTCTAACAACTCTCATATGGATTGCATCAGCCCTTCACGCCTCGGTTAATTTTGGGCAATATGCATATGCCAGTTACCCTCCTAATCGTCCCATGCTATGTCGGAGATTCATTCCAAATGAAGGGGAGATAGAATTTGCTGAATTCCTAAGAGATCCAGATAAATACTATCTGAATATGTTGCCTGAAAGATTTGAAACAACCCTTGGCATAGCATTAACGGCAGTCCTCTCACAGCACAGCTCTGATGAAGTGTACTTGGGACAGAGGCCATTAGAGTGGACTGACAATAAAGAAGTTAGGCAAAAATTTGAGAAGTTCAATGAAGATCTTAAAGAGATTGAAAAGAACATCTCCAAGAGGAATGCAAATCCCATGTTGAAGAACAGATGGGGCCCTGCCAAGATACCTTACAAACTTCTTCACCCAGACACATCAAATGTTGAATCCAAAGCAGGCATCACAGGTAAAGGGATCCCTAACAGCATAACCATTTGACATATATTCATTATACTGTAAACTTCAAATGATAACTGTAAATATGAAGTGATTGTCCAAAACACTTGTTATAAAATTGCTCAAGCATCTGAGGCACCACTTTGTTCTGGTCTAACCCTAGCCATCATTACATTCTTCAACTGAATATGATTTTCATTCTTTTAATGGGAGCTTTGAAGCAATATTAACAATAACAAAAAAAAATTGCTTATAGATCATCTAAGAGTGTATTTGATAACTGTTATGATCTCTCGCCTAGAATCTAGTCACGGACCTATTAATAGTGAAATCTGATTCAAAAGCTAAACTTTTACTTTACCTCGATTCTTTCCTCAACCATTATTGCTGCAAACGTGAGCTCATGATAAGGGAGCTCTAACCTTAAACTCATTGGAGAAGAGAGAGTCTAAATCCCAATTTAGTTGAAAATAATTCTGCTTAATTTTATTAATTCAAGTGACCCCTTTTATAAGAGAGGTTTACACAAGATTTATTAGAATTCTACTAGAATTAGAAATCCTAAAATAATAGCAATCCCTATATAAGACGGATTACAATTTTGAAAAGGAAATAACTCTTAATTAAAACAAGAATTAGAATCTAATAATAATGGGAAGTAAATCTCAAAAATTCAACCTGCTTTGCCGAGGGGTCCCACAATGTGTCCATAACATCACACCCCTTGGAGAAAGAGCTTGTCCTCAAGCTCAACAGCAGGATAAGACTATGAATCACCCATAGTCCTTTTGCCCCATTGCTTCCTCTGAATCATCCATCTCCAACCAAACAACTTCTAACATTGGTACCCACAGGAATATGGTTCGTCACACTTATAGCAAAGCCCTTTTGCTCTTCGCTCAGCTATCTATGGATGGCTCAATCTTTTGATAAAGGAAGACGAAACACTTCCTAAACTGAAATTCTGTAATGTGCTAATGGTCTGGTTAGCAGTAGCCTTGGTTATAAGCAAAATTGATGAAGTGGGTGTTGGAACCATATTGGACCATGAATTTGTCCAATTTTCTTTCAACTGCTATTTTCTTTCAAAGGCTCTTGCTAGATTCATAGTTGCCACCAAGTTCGGGATTTTGCATCTCTATATTAATCCGGATTGAATTTTTCAGGCCTACAACAAACAAATCAACTTGTTGATCTACACGAATTGTTGTTGCACGAGCTAGAAGACTTTGGAAGTGACGTTAGTATTCTTCCACCATCCCTTCTGCTTTAGATTAGCCAATTCACCCAAAGGATTGCAACTGAGTGGAGGCCCGAATATTAAATTGCAATATTCTTTGAATGCGTTCCACAATAGTCGAAGTTCTTCTTGTTCTAATCTGTAAAACTAGAGTTCTGCCTCTCCCATCATATGGAATGCTGCGAGGTTCACCTTCTGGTGTCCGTTGGTTTAGAAAAAATTGTTCACATCAATGCACCAACATAAAGGGTCGTTCATTCCGTCAAACAAAGGGAATTCCAATTTAGTATAACAAGTAACTACCCTTGTTTTTGGACCAGTTTTATCTTCCTTTCTGCCATCAAAATTGCCATATGTGTTACTACAGCCCGAACCATCTTCAGATTCCTTGCCTTGTCTTGCTAAGGCACCAGTCAAGAGGGCTTGTATTTTTCAGGACAGGTTCTGTAGTTGCCCCTCCAGATGCGATTCTGACTACGCCATTTGTGACTTTGATTGTGCCAATCTGGATTCATTCTGGGCTTGTACCTCATGGAGTAGGGTCTTAATTCATGTTGCACACTTGTTGAATCTCCTATGACAACCAGCTCTGATACCAAGTTGTCAAGATTTCTGGCCTAAGATCTAGTCAAAGGCCTATTAATAGTTAAATCTGATTCAAAAGCTAAAACTTTTGCTTTACCTCAATTCTTTCTTCGACCTATTGTTGTTGAAAACGTAAGCTCATTATGAGAAAGCTCTAACCTTAGACTCATTAAAGAAGAGAGAGTCCAAATCTCAATTTAATTGAAAATAATTCTGTTTAATTTTATTAATTCAAGTGACCCCTTTTATAAGAGAGGTTTATACAAGATTTATTGGAGTTCTACTAGAATTAGAAGTCCTAAAATAATAGTAATCCCTATATAAGAGGGAATACAATTTTGAAAAGGAAATAACCCTTAATTAAAACAAAAATTAGTATCTAATAATAATGGGAAGTAAATCTCAAAAATTCAACCTGTTTTCTCAAGGGGTCCCACAATACCTTCATAACAATAACACAATTAAGCACTTGAAATTAAAAATTTAAGCATAAAGCACTTTTTTTTAAAGTTTGTTTGATAATGCTTATCCACATATCACTTGAAAGTTTCAATTAAGTTAAATTCTCTTAAAATGGTAAGTCAAAATTTTTAACTTAAAATAAAAAGTTGCAAATATTAAACTAATTTATTAGATTTTAGTATTTTATTTTCAGAACACGCCAAACAACTTAACAATTTAAAATTTTCAACATTTATCTAATGCAATTCTAAAATTTAGCTCTTATATTTTCAGATTTAATTTTCAGTTTTACCAAACACCACCTAAGTCTCTACATTGCTTATGGATAAAGAAAACAAATCACGTTACCTATGAATTGCCTTAAGGTTACAAAATATCCTATTTAATCTCATGGTTATCTAGCGCATGTGCGTGTGTGTGTGTGTGTGTGTGTGTGTGGGTAGCACCATGAACATCTTTGAACATCTTTTCTTGAGATGAACAAGCACAAGCAAGATTAACAAATGAAAGAGGAAAGAAAAGGACTAAGCAGAATATAAATACATGTGAAAATATAGTTGTTAGAACTTAGAATGAACAATATATGCAACAAAAATTACAGATAATGATGAAACAACACTATATGGAAAAAGGCGTACCAAATATGCCAGCTACTACAGCAAAACTTTATTCCATGAAACCTTGGATTTCCCTGAGAACCAGCAGCCCATTAACAAGTCTGCAAATGTGTCAAATCAAATTTCTGATCTCTTCATTGGCACACATTGCATCAACAACACCGATCCTGAACAGCAAATGGTGCATAATCAACAGTCCCAGGATTGCCCAGCACCATATCTGCAGCCATTTCAGCAGTAGCCAAAGCCTGAAAATTGGACAAAAACAATGAATGGCACTTTTATCACTTAAACATTTATTCGTTAGAATACAGAGCATAAAGTTATCAATTCTCATCGGAATAGCAAAATATAGTCAAGACAACAAAATCAGTTGCTCTCCAGACCCCACTATAGTTTAAAACTGGAAGTACCACATTAACCACATAAATATGTAGCATAAAATAAAATCTTAAATAAATCAACTACTAAAGAACACAAGTAGACAATTATTACCATAGAAAGTCCTCCACCTTCATGACCAGTTGCAATGAGCACATTTTTGAAATCAGGCAAAGGCCCAATCACTGGCTTCCCATCAGGCACTGATAGCAGTAAAATGTGTTTTGTTATTTCAAAAGGTGGCAGCTCCAAGCACATTTCCAAATGCTTGACTCTAGTTATTTAGAAATTCTTTCATTTTCTTCTTCACAAACTTCATAATATACGGACTTACTATAAGGGCGCAAGCCTATTCTCAGCTTTCTGCTCATAGTGAAATCTCTGAGGGACAGCTCTTTTAGTTTGGGAAAGAATTCTCCAGCCCGGTTCCATATATGACCAACAATGGATTCATCCACTTCAGTATTAAACCCAGAAAACTGACGGCTGCTCCCTAAAAAGACAGATAGTATATGATGGTGATACAGGCATGTGTACATATGACAATATGTTCTCATTCCAAAGCCATATCATTATGAAGAAAAAAAATTGGAGGAAGACAAAATAGAATTATCCAACGTCACCCTGGAAAGGCACACTATCTATCTTCACCAGCATAAGTACTAGCACTAACAATTCAGTAATAGATCTAATGAGCTAGTCATTCACTATCCAATATCCATATGTTGTCATGTGTAGAATCTAGTGTTCATTGGAAAGATAGAAGACAGAAGACACAAGTTTTTTCCTTTCAACTTGAAAAAGGAAAAAAAATGAATGGTCCAGGTTAAAAATATGTCTATTATAAAGAGATGATGAAGTGTTTCTTCCCAAACCTAAGGAAAAGTTTAAACTTTCAGTACATCTACGTCAGGTAGACACCTCTTAACATATATGTTCTTATCATTTTTAAGAAAGAAATTAAAACTAGAAGCCATTAGAATAGCACTTGGACAAGTATAATGTAACGTGCAGAAGAAGGAAGTATAAGAATAAGTGAATAGATTAATTAGTTGTGATGCTAGTTGAAATTGTTGTAGCTTTCTGTTAGAGGTTGTTGGAGAAATTGTAGCAAGGGCTAGGCAGTTGTTTTTAGAGGGAAAGTGGCAATAAATAGGGCTGTGAGATATTGTAAAGATTTATTCAAATTCTCAATGAAATATTATCTTCTTCCTTACAATTCTCGACACTCTCTCTCTCTCTCTCTCTCTTCTAATTTTCTGTTCTTTTAATTTCAACTCTGAAATAACTGTTGTTAGGGTTTCTACCTAACATTTGGCATCAGAGCTTGAAAACTGGGTGGGTTTCATCTGCAATTTGGTTCTTTAGAGTCGCAAACCATTACTAAATCAGCAGTGGTGGGTCAAGATACTGTTAAGATGGCACAAATTAAAGAAAGGTTGGATCTGTTGCAAGGGAAATCTCGGGAGAACAAGAAGGAAATGGAAATTCTGAAGCAGGACTTCAAGAAGTTACAAGAAGGAATCAAGAAAGATGCTGCCGAGAATAAAATTGCAATTGAGACTGCTGTGGAAAGATTGGAAACCCTAATGCTAGGGTTTTTTGGGGACAAAGGGAAAGAAATCATCAACTCTGATGAAAGGAATTCTAATGGAGTGACAGGTAAGAATTCTTTAACAGCTCCAAAGGAAACTCTGAATCTTCATTCTAGAGATCAGGGTAGTTCTGATTTTGTTATGGAATCAGTGGGGTCAGAAAAGATTTTGCCTAAGATTGAATTAGTAACTTTTGATGGGAGTGAGCCAAGGGCTTGGGTTAGGAAGTGTTTCAAGTATTTTGAAGTTTTTAGGGTTCCTAAAGATAAGATGGTGAGAATAGCAAGCTTCTATATGGTAGGAAGAGCTGACTCTTGGTTTCAAAATTGGAATAAGTCTAAAATTAGTGGATCTTGGGAAGAATTTGAGATAGCAGTATGTAATAGATTTGGAGAACAGGGTTTTGAGGATGTAGTTGAGGAGTTTATGAGACTAAGGCAAGAGGGTAGTGTTGGGGAATATCAAGATAGGTTTGAGGATCTTAGGGTGAGAATGGAGAGGTTTATGCCTGATTTAGGGGAAGCTTATTTTTTGTCTGGATTCATTGAAGGACTGAGGGATGAAATTAGGCCAATGGTGAGAATGGTTAGGCCTACAACCCTAGCTCATGCTTTTGAAGCAGCTAGACTAAAAGAGCAGTGGATGCTATGTAATAGTAAAGCCTTATCTCTACCAAGATCTAGGTACAATAGTGCTTATAAGCCTAATTTTGCATTTTCTTCTTCAAACCAATCCTACAAAATTTCTCAACCACTTTCTTATCCACCAAAACCTCCAAATGATAGCAACCACAACCAAAAACCTTCTGCAACCACTGCTAAGTCCTCTTCTGCTACCAATAGTAATTCACTACCTCAACCTTGATCTAAACCAGGTCTGCTTCCAACTCCAGCAGCAAGTAGACAGTCCAAACTCTGTTACAGATGTGGGGAAAAGTTCTTCCCTAGTCATCAGTGTAAATCTAAGACTGCTATGGCCATTCAGTTGGAGGAACAAGGAGTGGAAAAATTGGAGGAACAAGGAGTGGAAAAATTGGAGGAAGAGTATCAAGAAGTGGTAGAAGGTGAGGAAATTGGGAAAGGACAACCAGAAATGACTCTATCAGTCCATGCTATGGAAGGCAGTCAAGGTGTAGACACAATTAAGGTGATGGGGAGACATAAGGATAGACAATTAGTTATATTGGTGGATAGTGGGAGCACTAACAATTTCTTGGATGTAAAAGTGGCCAAAGATTTAAAACTTCCAGTGGTGCAAGCACCTATGTCAGTGGTTATTGTAGTTGATGGAAGGAAATTACTAAGTTCTACAATGTGTCCTTCATTTCAATGGCACACTCAGAACCAATGTTTCTCTTTTCCTATGAGACTTTTGGAGTTAGGTGGATTTGATGTTATATTGGGAGTAGATTAGATGAGAAGTGTGAGTCCAATTTTATTTGATTTCAAGGGATTGCAAATCTCATTTCAAAAGGGGGATACTTTAGTTACTTTGCAAGGGATTAAAGAGGGGATGGAACCTGGTGGCCTTCAAGAATGTAATTCCTTGCAGCAGTTGTTGCATAGGAAGGGAAATGATTTCCAATCTCCATTATTCTATGTTAATTTGATAGAACAGGCTGTTGGAATTCATTTTGCTGGTGCTACTACTCTGTTTGCAGCTAACAGAGGTAATATTCACCCTGATATTCAGAAAGTTATTCATAAATACCCTCAAATTTTTGCTGAACCTATTTCCTTACCCCCTTTTAGAAGTCATAACCACATTATTCCATTACAACCTGATACTAAACCTATAAATGTGAGACCTTATAAGTATCCCCATTATCAGAAAAATGAGATTGAAAAGTTGGTGACTGAAATGTTGATTTCCAAAGTTATTCAGCCTAGCACTAGTCCATTTTCTTCCCCTGTTTTATTGGTTAAGAAGAAGTATGGCACTTGGAGATTTTGAGTTGATTACAGAAAGTTGAATGACCACCCCATTAAGAATAAATTTCATATTCCTATCATAGATGATCTATTGGATGAATTACATGGAGCAAAAATGTTTTCTAAGATTAATTCAAGGGCTGGATATCACCAAATTCGAATGGATCCTCCTGATATTCCCAAGACTGTATTTAAAACCCACCATGGACATTTTGAATTCATAGTCATGCCTTTTGGGTTGACTAATGCCCCTGCCACCTTTCAAGCCCTCATGAACCAAATTTTCCAACCATTTTTAAGGATGTTTGTTCTTGTTTTTTTTGATGACATGCTCATTTACAGCCCTGATTTAGAATCCCATTTACAGCATTTGGAATCTGTTTTTAAGGTGTTGGAGGAGCAGCAGCTTTTTGCTAAAATGTCTAAGTGCTCTTTTAGTTAGAATTCTCTTGATTATTTAGGGCATATTATTTCAGAAAAAGGAGTATCTACAGATCCAGACAAAATTGAGGCTCTGGTAGCTTGGCCTTATCCAACTTCTGTCAAGGAATTGAGGAGTTTCTTGAGATTGACAGGGTATTACAGGAAGTTTGTTAGAAATTATGGGGTGATTAGTAAGCCTCTTACAGAATTATTAAAGAGGGACACAACTTTCAATGGACTGCAGTTACTAGACAAGCATTTGACTCATTAAAAGTAGCTATGTCTTCTACTCCTGTTCTGGCATTACCAAATTTTACTCAACCATTTATCATTGAAACTGATGCTAGCAGCTATGGTATGGGAGCTGTATTACAACAAAATGTACACCCTATTGCCTATATTTCTAATGCTTTTGGGGTTAGGAATCAAAGCCTTTCTGTATACGACAAAGAATTGCTGGCAATCACTTTTACTATCATTAAATGGAGGCATTACCTTGAGCAAGGTCCCTTCTTCATCAAAACTGATCATGAAAGTATCAAGCTCCTTTAGAGCAAAGACTTCACACTAACCTACAACAGAAAGGTATTTCTAAACTCTTGGGTTTAGATTATAAAATTTTGTATAAAAGAGGGGTGGAGAATAGAGTGACTGATGCTTTGTCTAGAAGGCCACATTCTGCTGTGAATCAATTATCTGCTGCTCATTCTGAAATCATTCCTACTTGGATGGCTAATGTCCTTAATAGCTATGTTAATGATTCTAAGGCTGCGGATTTAATTACTCAACTTTCTTTGGATAGTAAGGCTCATTCCAAGTTTCAGTTGAAGCAAGGGCTGTTGTATTACAACAATAGATTGTATGTGGGTTGTCATGGTAATTTGAGGAAGCAATTAATAGCATTGTATCATGACAATGCTATGGGAGGGCACTCCGGCATTCACAATTCTTATAGTAGGCTACAGAAACATTTTTATTGGCCTGGCATGTATACTGAATTCTTGCAATGGGTGCAACAATGTGCACAATGTGCTAAATGTAAGGGAATGACTTCCGCTACCCCTGGGTTATTGCAGCCTTTACCAATACCTTCTCAGGCATGGCAGCACATCACTATGGATTTTATTGAGCAGCTTCCTAAGTCTGAAGGTAAGGATACTGTCCGAGTGGTGGTTGATAGGTATACAAAATATGGCCATTTCATTGGATTGGCTCATCCCTTTACTGCATCTTCTGTAGCAAGGGTCTTTATAGAACACATTTATAAGCTTCATGGTGCCCCTGTCACAATTGTTTCAGATAGAGATAAAGTATTTACAAGTGTGTTTTGGAAAGAATTTTTCAAGCAGCTGGGCACTACTCTTTCTCATAGTAGTGCTTGCCACCCTCAAAGTGATGGCCAAACAGAACGTTTGAATTAGTGTTTGAAAACCTATTTGAGATGCATGACTCATCAACATCCCAAAGCCTAGTTTCAGTGGTTGCCACTTGCAGAGTGGTGGTACAATTCCTCAAACCATTTTGCTATAAAAATGACTCCATTTGAAGCCTTATATGGCTATTACCCTCCATCATTACCTGCTATTCCTTCTTTTGCATCACCAGTTCAAGCTGTTGACCAATTTTTTTAGGAGAGGCAGCAGTTGAATGATGTTCTCAAGAGTAATTTGGAGCAAGCTAGGAACATGATGAAATAGCAAGCTGATAAGGGTAGAGTTGAGAAAGAATTTGAGGTAGGGATGTGGTATATCTAAAGCTTCAACCTTATAGGCAAACATCTGTTGCCTTGAGAAGGAATTTAAAACTAGCTGCTAGGTATTATGGACCATTTCAAATTCTGCAGAAGATTGGGAAAGTGGCATACAAGTTATAGCTTCCTCCTAATGCTACTATTCACCCTGTCTTCCATGTCTCGCTTCTTAAGAGAAAACTTGGAGACAATGTTGTGCCACAATTACAGTTACCCGAAATGTTGGAGAATGAAATAATAGTGGCCCCTGAGAAGATTTTGCAAACCAGAACCATTACAAGGAATGGTCAGGCTGTAATTCAAGGACTGGTCAAATGGTTTAATCTTCCATTAGAGGATGCTACTTGGGAGGATCAATCATTCATCCAAGCCCAATTTCCCACTTTCATACATTCTTGGGGACAAGAATGTTCTCGAGATGGGGGCATTGTCACGTACAAAAGAAAGAAGCATAAGAATAAGCGAATTGATTAATTAGTTGTGATGGTAGTTGAAATTGTTGTAGCTTTCTGTTAGAGGTTGTTGGAGAAATTATAGCAAGGGTTAGGCAGTTGTTTTTGGAGGGGAAGTGGCAATAAATAGGGCTGTGAGATATTGTAAAGATTCATTCAAATTCTCAATGAAATATTATCTTCTTCCTTACAATTCTCGACACTCTCTCTCTCTCTCTCTCTCTCTCTCTCTCTCTCTCTCTCTTCTAATTTTCTATTCTTTTAATTTCAACTCTGAAATAACTGTTGCTAGGGTTTCTACCTAACATACAAATGAAAGGTAAATGCCTTTTCTATAGCAAAGAACTAATAACAAAAGAATAAAAGCAATAAACACAATACTGATTATGCCGACTAAATGCAATCGATTAGAAAAAAAAAATAAGCTTTTACTGCTATCTTGTAATAAAGAAAAAAACAATCAAGGATTAGGCTACTGACAGACACTACGATCACCTCTCTTCCATAAATGAAATTGAGATTTCAAAATGAAGAGACTTGTTACAATCTTACCAAGAACAAGGTTTCCCATCGAGTCCATTGTAGCTGTCATTGAAACAGACAGGTTTTCCCCATGATCAACCAGTCCTGATGCAGAATTTGTGACTCGCTTACCTGCGCCATAGTGATCAACATAACCTGCCTCCATCACACCATGATTCAATTTAAGGGAAGTAAAGTTTTCGAGCACAAGTAAGTAACCCTGTCAGGAAGATTAGGTTTGGAATAGGTGTTACGTACAGGATTAAAAGTGCATCACAGGAAAATCAAAGTAAACCCACAAAGATCATCATATGCTTTGTGACAGACGCTGTAAGGTCCCTTATGGGCATGTTAGCAGTGTCTCAATATGATTTGAAAATCACAGCAATCACAGGGAGAGGATTACTATATTCTATCACATACAGGCAATATTTGAAACCATAAGTTGGGCACGCTGATGTAAACTAAGAATCCACAATAAATAGATAGTGTTGCCCATTCTTCATCAAACAGCTTGAACAATATTTGGAACTGCATATGGGCATTTGCATGCACTCCCATTTACATGTAGTCATGTCCAAAAAAGGTAATTCACATATTTTGTAGTGCATAGGTAGCAAAAAATTAACACATAAAATAATTCCAAGGTGCTAAGTAGTAAAAAAAAACCTATCATGCACAAACAGAGGCAGAAAGGGTACAAACAATAAATTTTATTCAACTAACAAGCCATTTCTGATGTTATCACAAGCTATTTTCATAATTCCAACAAGAAACGATAACATGCAATAAAGTAAAATGAATATCAATAGACAGAAATGGTGTTTGTGAAAAGTTTTGCAGACATAAACATAAAACAGCTACTTGATTACAGCTTGAGTTCAGCACAACAATGCAATGGCATCACTAACAGGTTAGGACAAGTCAAGTTAGGACAAAAGGTTAGAAAATTGACTTTTTTTGGAAAAATAAATTAGTTTTTCATGACCAAACAATTCAGGTTGTAAACAATAAAAGCAGAGATTCAACAACTATATAGAAAGGTGGGAGAGGAAGTTAAAAGGAACAAAAGAAAGACTATGAAATCTAGTTGACAACAAATTCAGGGAGAGAGAAAATCAAGTAAGCAATGAAAATTTGGTACACATCCACATGCTAATTCCAACCTTCCGAGGCTTAACGGGGACATTCAAAGCAGTATCAGATTCTCTAAACAAGTCATGCATCAAAGACCCACTCCAACAACCAGCTGCAACTATAATGGCCTTCTTACTATACAAGGCATTCTTGGAAGTCCGAACAGCCTTAACCACTCCATTGCTAGAAGCTCTGCATACAATTACTGATCTTAGAGGCCATAGGACCTCTAAATATGAATAATTTGTATTTGTGTGTGTTTGTGTATTCAAAGCAATGAAAAAGTGATGACAACAAACCTCAATAAACTCATCACTGGATCATGATAGAACTCTGCATATCTCCCTTTTGATGCAAACTGTCTATTAGTCTACACATGAACCATACAAACATTTATTCTGCTAAATATGAATGGTGAATAAACAATGGTGCCTAAAAAGAAAATTAGGATAAAAAAGAAACCTTTTCAATAAATGCAACGGTTCGCTGAGCATCCAATTGACAATCATCTGGAAGAAAGGCAGCACTGCCACATTCCCCAACCTCTAGTGCAGGTTCCACCAATTGCAAATCATGACTGGACAAATACTCTGCTCTCAGCCCAGCTTTGGAGAGCTGTTTCACCCTCCTTTTCAACCTCTCCGACTCTTCGAGGGTTCTACTCACTAACAAACTTCCTGAAAATTACAAATTTACAATGTCAACCACACCATAAGAAAAATTATCAGCCTATAAAAATTAAAATCATTTTTCAATATCACAGCATCCAATCCAGCCATATCGAAATTGTGAATAGATAAGAAAAAATTTTAAATACCGGTCTTCTTCCATCCCAACACCTCTAACGGATTCGAGCCCTGATAACGGATGTTCTCGGCAAGCATCGCCCACAGTTTGTGGCTTCTCATAGTGAGGTCCCATGTATCACTCTCCGGCGACTTGTGCACCATCCATATGTAGCCCTGCCCTGGAAACGCCCCAAATACCAATCACAGAGTGAGAATTTCTTAATATCACTTTGCACTTCAGGACCAAGAAATTGCAAAAAAATTAAAAAAAAAAAAAAAAAACTAAACAAAATTTAATAGCTTCATATGAATCGATTACCTGCACCAGTGGCGCCAGAGCACGGGACGGCTTTGTCAACGACTGCGACAGATAGGTCCGAGCCAATCAGGAACTGCCGGGCAATAGTTAACCCTACGATTCCGGCACCAATGATCACGACATCGAAGTTGTGAGTAGAAGCTGTGATAAAGGTTTTGGGTTGGCGTTTTTGGGTATTTCGATCAAAGAATGAAAGTGGTTTCACAGGCACATTGGAGCCAAAGAAGCTAGATTTGAATGTGGCGGCACTTATATCCCTCCTTGGAAGTGAAACGAGGTCACGGTTACATGAACTGTACGGCGGAGCATGTAGCGACATGGAGGCCATTTTCGGTGGATCCGTGTTGCAGCGGTAGGGCCACTAGTAGTTGCTGATTAGTGAATGAGGCGACCACTGAGAAGATCCTAAACAACTCGGCGACAGGTCCAGCGGCAATTCACCGGCACAGGCCCGTATTTATTCTGGTAAATTACATTTCCATCCTTAGACTTTGTTTAGTTAATGTTAGTAAATTTATTAACAAAATAACAAAACAATAAACTGGATAGTATTGCATGGTAGAAATTTTAAGAGGTGTTTAATTTAACTATTTATTTTTTATTTAAATATATTTTATAGTTTATATATTAAATTAAAAATAAATAATTAATTATTTAATAAAATTATTTATAAATTGTTTATAAATTATTTATAAATAATTTAAATATTTAATTAAATATATTTTAAAATAATTTAATTTATTAAAATTATAAAAAATATATATAATTAAATGTTATAATTATTAAAATAACATAATATTGATATTTTAAAAATTATTAAAATAATATAATTTTTACTTAATTAAAAAATAATTTTATTTATAATTTTTTATTTATAAATAAGTCTGATTAACTTAAGTCAAATTAAATATCATTAAATTAAATTAATAAATATAAAATTATAAAAATAAAAATTATTCCATGTGTTCGGTGGCGTCTCTCTACATAGATGGCTCTACTTCCTAAAATCAAAGAAGAAATAAATTTTTTTTGTATCTAGCTCTAATAAAGGAGAAATTTTAAGATTTATAATTTTAAGCTTTGGACATTTTTTATTTTATTCATTTATTTAGTGGAACAAAATATTGCCTGTTATGGTGGATGAAAATTTTTCTTAAAATAATCAATAAATGATTGAATTAGTGACGTAGAGTTATAATTAGATAGAATTTATTTATAAAGTTAGATTTAAATATAGAATTATCCTTATTCAGATAATTTTATCTTCGAATGTGAAAATCTCATGAATTTAAATTTAAAAAAAAATCTTAAAACAAAATAAAGATTATGTTATTTGGGTATAGGTGGAAAAATCAAACCATTTTTTAATCGTAGGAATTTAGAAAAAAGGAAATTAAAAAAAAAATAGAAACAGGGAAACTTTATCACTGGTGTGGCTTGCAGGAGATCTCATTCCAGCACTGACCAAAAAATTTGTTAAGTTTATATACATGAAATGAAGTTAATAAAAATAAATTAATTTTAAATTAATGTTTTATATTAATGAAATAGGCTGGTCCTTTATATTTTGGTTTTTGTAACAATTTAAATTGATTGTTTCTGAGGGTAATTTACATTCATTATTCTTAAACTTTAAAGATGTTTCATATCAGTCTTCAGTCTTTTAACTTTAATTTGTTATTAAAAAATTCTTAAACTTTAGTTTTAGTATCAGAAGATTCTTTTTTACCTATTTTACCAGCGGTAGCAAATTAATAATTTATTAAAATTAAAATTATCTAAATACTCTCTTCTTTATACCCTTTATTGTCCTTATTTTTTAATGTATATAATTTATTTATAACAACTTGAATTTTTTGAAGGAATAAAAAAAAAATGAAGGACCAAAACTTTTTCTCAAAAAGTAGAACACCCCTCCCTTATCACTTCTCTTTTCCCTTCTTCTTCTTTTCTTTTTTTACCATAGACCCACTTTTCATATCGATCACTTGGGCTTTAACAAGACCCTCCATCCACCTTCATTAAGGTTGGGTAACTCAAAGACCCCATCAAAGGTAGAAGGCGACCCAGGCTTAGCCTAGTGGCCAAGACATCGCTCACCCTATGTAATGTCCAGTTTAAAGCCCGCCCCCCCCCCCCCCCCCCCTGTCACAGAGGTGACTCAATCCCACATCGGCCAAGTATGGGGGAGTTCCTGGACTTATATGAAGGGGGTGGCCTTGCTTGGTTAGACGCGTTTTGGGTTGGGCAGAGGCTCGGCCCAGGAATAAAACCGTGAGGGCTGAGGCCCAAAGCGGACAATATCTAGCCACGTGAGGCACCCGTGACATTTGGTATCAGAGCAATTGATCCTTGAACGGCTTTGAAAGCATGACAAAATCAACCGTACGCATTGAGGCCCTGGAGAAAAGGGTCGAAGAAATTCTTGCCTGGGTTAATGAAAAGCCCACTCGTGAGGAGCTGACAAGAGAGCTTGAGTCATTCTACTTCATTGTTGAGCAACAAGATAAGCGCATTGAGGAGCTAGAAGAGAAAACTGAGTATCTCTTGGCTATATTAGCCAAACTATCTGAGGGTGAGGGTGAGCCAATAGAGCTTGAGGCCACCCAAGATCCCAGAGGTAAGGGTGTGCCAATAGAGCTTGCGGCCACCCAAAATCCTAGAGGTGAGGGTGTGCCAATTGAGCTTGAGGCCACCCAAAATCCTATGCATAAAAGAAATACCCGATTGGGAAACCTTGAGAGCAAAATGCTAAATCTTGAGGTAATGGCCTCCGATATGGAAGAGCTTGCTGAAAGCTTAAAATCTATTTCCATTTCTCACAATTCTCTTGTATGAGCTGTGGATGATATGAAAGAGGATGTCAGGGAGACCGTGAAGATAATCCAAGGTGAATTACATGAATTAGAAGGAAAGGTAAGCTTACTAATAAAAGCTACCAGTAACCCTATCATGGGGTCTTACGAGGTAGGCAATGCTAAAATCCCTGAGCCGAAGGCTTTTGGGGGTGCTCGTGATGCGAAAGAGGTAGATAATTTCCTCTTTGATATTGAATTATATTTCAATGCTACTAAAAATAATTCTGATGAAGGCAGGTTGAAAATGGTGCCCATGTACTTAACTGAGGATGCCAAGCTGTGGTCGCGTACGAAAGTGGAAGAAGCTATATCCGGGCAGTGCTCAATTGCTAGTTGGGATGACTTTAAAAGGGAACTAAAAGCGCAATTTTACCCGGAGAATGTTGCTTATAACGCACGGTGCAAATTAAATGATTTACAGCAAACAGGTTCCATTCGGGAGTATGTAAGGGAATTCTCGACATTAATGCTAAATATCAAGGATATGACAGGGACAGATAGGCTATTCAACTTTCTAAAAGGTTTGAAACCTTGGGTGAAGAACGAGTTAATGAGACAGAATGTGAAAGAGCTAAAGACAGCCTTGGCCATAGCAGAAAGTCTAGATGATTATTCTACTAATACTTCCAAAAGGAAGTTTGATTCCTCACCAAGCCTAGACAATCGCCCTAAATGGGGCAAGATTTCAAGTGGGGGAGTGAACAAGGATTACTCCCCATTTGAAGGGACAAAAAGTAAGAGTTGGGGCTTTAAGACTAGAGCAGATAGGCCAACCAATTTGGGGGAAGAGCCAAATGAGAGAGGATCATGGAATGATCAATCCCCGAGAATAAATAGCATGATAATGACTGAGCCCAAACAATCAAAATGCTATCTGTGTGATGGACCACATCGTTTCACTGATTGTCCACATAAGAGTGCACTAAATGTCTTACGAGCGATTCGAGAAGAAGAGAAAGGCCTCAAAGGAAAGGAACAAAGGGAAGATGATAGTACTCCATCAATGGTAGGTGCCATACGCTTTCTTGGAGCTCTGAAGAAGCAAAAACATAAACCATCCACTGAGAAAGGATTGATCTATGTTGATTTATGGATCAATGGAAAAGCAGCAAGAGCTTTGGTGGACACTGGAGCCACTGATAACTTCATAGCTGATAGGGCAGCATTGCAGTTTCAGCTAAACATACAAGAAGATACAGGGAAGATCAAAGCAGTTAACTCTAAGGCAACAAACATTGTAGGAGTGGCTCGCAGAGTATATTGTCAGATGGGGTCTTGGAATGGTGAGATTGATTTTACAGTAATCCCTCTCGATGATTTTGAAGTGGTGATTGGAATGGAATTTCTGAAGAAAGCACGGGCCATCCCCATTCCAATAGCAGACTGTCTCCTATTGATGGGGGATAAACCTTGCATCGTCCAGACAAACTTTAATCCCATTTGTGAAAGGAAATTGATAGCCTCTCTTCAGCTCACAAGGAGTGCTAAAAATATGGAACCAACACGTACAAGAGACAAACATGAAATCATTATTGTGACCTGGTATGATAACTATAAACTTCTTTTTATGCCTTTTAGACTGACAAATACTTTGGCTACTTGTTGCATGATAGCAAACCAGGTGTTCCGGAAGACGCAAGTCAACTTCCTAAGTTATGAATCCCAACAGAGTGGAGATCACACCACATCCTACTTCCTAAAGGAGTGGAATCAAGATGGAGAGAAGGCAAGGGTCCAATTAGAACAAGCATCAAATCAGATGAAGGATTGGGTAATTGAAAATCAACAACCACAAGAATCGCAAGTTGAAGATCAAATGATGATGATACGACTACCAGACCAACTACACCTCCTTTGCAATCAAAATAAGAGACTAATTCACAAGGATAAGAAGCCAAGGTCACTGATTATTGGGGTCGACCAACTTACTTGCAGAGTAGAGTTATCAAAATGGATGAAGATTCAGTCACTTTGCCATGCTACTAGTACAAAGCAACACCATGCAGAAGAGAAAGATCCTAGCCGTGATAAATCCACCGGAGCTGTAGAAGAAATCCAATCAGAGCAAGCTGTCAAAACTACTCAGAGTCAAGCATACAAGGAGTACCTCATCAAATTAGAAACAGACATCCAACCACAAAGGCAGCACAGTGGAGAGTTCTTGCAAGTGCAATCCTGGTTGTAAATACGCACTGCCCTCTTTTTCCTTCACCAAGGTTTTTTCCCACTGGGTTTTACTTAGTCAAGGTTTTTTAATGAGGCAGTATCCCATCGCGTATCTTACAACCACATGCACAGAAGATTGAAGAGTTGCCATAAGCTTAGTCGACGAGGACGTCGACCGTTCAAGTGGGGGAGAATGTAAAGGGGTTAGAAAGTTTAAGTAGCAATATGTAAATTTCAGGGACTAAAGGGGATATTTTGTAATTATTTTCTATTTATGTAATTTTGGGGTGTGAGGGCTTAAGCATATTGATGTCTTCTCTTGTCACACCTCATTGTGCTCCTAATGCTCTTTAGGGGGGAGTGACTAGTCGGCAAGTGCTGGGCCCGACAGTCACCGGTTGGTGAGTCCCTATTCCTTCACTGCTTGTAGGTTTCCCCCCTGTCTACAAGTGAACGTGAGGAATCCCTATTTCATTGTATTGATTATGATATTTGAATGAAATAAGTAGCCCGTTCTTTATATATCGGTGCCTCGTTGTTCTTGATGCTTGAGATGCTTGAATCTATATATTATTACCCCGTTGCTTGATGTGTCTGCTATGCCTGTGATGCTTGTTGATATGAGACTTGTGGGAGAATCCCCCTTAATTGGCTTGCTAAAGCCCTTATTCTAATGAAATACCCTTTTGATGTGCAAATTATTGTGAGAATCTCATGGCTGACTTGTCTTGAAAGAGTTCAAGCCAAGTGCCGCACGGTCCCAAGTGAGTCACGCCAAGCGCACAGAGGTGTAGGCAGGGTGGCCGGACTGCAACGAGGTCGTTACAGGATCGGGTGGGGGAGATGTCACAGAGGTGACTCAATCCCACATCGGCCAAGTATGGGGGAGTTCCTGGACTTATATGAAGGGGGTGGCCTTGCTTGGTTAGACGCGTTTTGGGTTGGGCAGAGGCTCTACCCAGGAATAAAACCGTGAGGGCTGAGGCCCAAAGCGGACAATATCTAGCCACGTGAGGCACCCGTGACATCCCCCACCCCCCCCCCTCTCCAAACAAAATGTACTTCTAACAAAAAAAAAAAAAGACAAAAGGCGACAATAAGATCTTCAATTTTTGCTAGGAGGGAGAAACGGAAAGCTTAGAGCTTTCCTGCCCTAGTCCAGTCACAACAAACTATGATCGAATCGAGACCTGCCTTTACCCATCAAACTGTTCCATATGAACCCAAAGCCATAAGAAATATGAAGATCAGAACCCCAAAGAAAGAATTTAGTAAATCGAGTCATGACCCATATATAAATTCAACCTAACCGTATCTTTGTTTTCTGATGCATTATAATCAAAATAATTAGTAATATAAATAATTTTAATTTTTAAATTAAACTTTCAATATTTTATATATATCTAAAATTTCTAATACTATTTTTAAATTTTACGTAAAAATATTTATATTTTAAATATTATTATTAAATATTTTTTATTTTTACAATTTTAATTAATAAATAAATAATTATATTCTTAATATTTTTAGAGTATTAATTACATGCATTAAAAAATAAAAAGGATGAGGCAGTAGAGGAGTGTATTTAAGTAATTTTAACTTTTAATAACACTAAACCTACTACAAACATCTCTTAAAGTTTAAGAAAGAATAATGTATACAAATTATCCCAATTTATGATTAACTAATAATAAATTTTAAAAGAATGGCTATTCCTCTAACAGAATTATATCTCTTGAATAAACTAATTTCTCATTAAAAAAATAAAAATTTAAAATTATAATATTTGTGTTATGTCACATATTAAATTATAAATTATCTAAAATAAAAATACACTTAATTTATCTTGTTTTAGAGAACATTTATGAAATTAAAATTATGAACATATGTTAAAATATATAGATTATTATGATCTTATGATATTGGTGGCTCTTATATAATCTTCAAATTTTTATAATTTTTATTGTTCAAGTGGAAGTGTAGGGTTCTGGAGGAATTTTACAGCCTTTGATTTAAATAAAAAATTAAATTTTAGTTGTATGAAATTGATAATAACTAAAATAAATTTTTATTATATTTGATGAAATTTTAAATAAATTCTATTTATGTAAAAAAAATGTCCTTATTAAAATATTTTCACTCTATTTTTCATTTTTTTATATTAATTAATTAAAAAACTTACCAAATATCATAAATTAATTAAAAAAATAAAAAGATTGATATTTATTTTAGCTTGTTATTATTTTAACTTCTTTCTTAATTTTTTTTAATGACAATTCACTTTCTACTTTATAGAAAAAATGAATGCTTCGCTACATGTAATAGAAGGTGTTGTCAAAATTACATTTTAATACTAAAAGAAATATTAAAACTCAAATTTATCCCTTAAAATTTTACATTTGCCTCCCAAAAAAAACATTAACTGTAAAAATAAAATGGACAATTTAATTTTTATAATTCTATATATTTTTGTGTGTACTTAAATATATTTTATGAGTTAATTTTCTCTACTCCCAAAATATAAAAAGGAATATTGATAATTTATATCCTAACTTTAAAGTTTTTTTTTTAAGTCTAATGATTAAGTAATTTATTGTAATTATAATTAATTCTTAGAATTATTAATAACTCTATTATTAAAATCATATTATTACGATTCTTATAGATAGATATTTCTTAGATTTTATTAGAATTATTAAGAATTATGATATTATAATTCGTATATTTAAGTTTCTTTTAGCTAGATTTTTCTTTTTTATACTGGTAATCAGTAATTATATTATTTAAGTTTCACTTTATTCACTGTTAATCAAACAACTTAAAAAAAATCATCCTATTATTTTTTTTTTAATTTTAATTTTGATTTCGAAGCTTTCATATAAAAAATATTTGTTCTCTAAGAGATTGCTACCCATTTCACCGCTGTTAATTGTTATAAATTTATTAGGTATAAGATATTTTTTTGATAAAGTAGAAAAATATAGTTTTTAATTTTACTCTTAAGAAATGAGAGTAAATGAATTTCAATTGTGAAATAATATTAAACATGAATTATAAAGAATTCAATTGAATTCTATATTTTAAGTTGTATCATATAAAACAGTATAATTATTTCAAATGAATTCTAGCTAAAATTTAATTAAATTTCATAAAATTTTATTGAATATAATTGAACCAAACGCTATGTTAAATTTTTTAAGAAAATCTTTTTAATCTATCAATTTAATAAATTAAAAAATAAAAATTTTAAAAGTTTTTAAAAACTTTATAAACCCTCGTCAAACATACTGTAAAAGTATTTAAGAAAAAAAAAAAAGAAAACTAGAGGGACTAAAACTTTGCCTGCCATTTTTTTAGAAAATAATTTCCTTTTTTTTGTTATTTTCTAAATTTTAATAATTTTATTAAAATATAAAAATATTTATATGTAAATTTATTATATAAATACTTATCATTATTTTAATATTATAATCAAATAATAAAAAATATTTTTTAAAAAATATTTTATTAGAAAAAAATTTCCATAAAAAATATTTTCCAGAGATGGTTATTCAAGTCACACGGTTCTTTAATATTAGTTTCCCTGCAAGGAAACGACCGTAGAAATCCAGTGCCTCCTGTGGTTTGTATTCTGGGACAGTATGTCCAGCTCCCTGGACCAAAACAATCAAATACCAGTGTTGTAATTCACAACCAAAATCATAAAAAAAAAAAGAAGAATATTCAAAGTGTTCACTTTGCATTTGTAATTGACACAGAAAATATTTGTGAATACCTTTATGGTTAAAAAGGTGAGGTTGGTCTCGTATCCTTGTGTATACCTGTAACCAGTAAAAACAAAAACCAAGGGTCTTTTATCTATGGTGAAGAAAACTTCCATGAAGAGCGTCAGTATTTTCAATAGTGTGGAAGACAGCAGAAAATTCTTTTAACTTAATATCTGGAAGAAGATTTTCAGAAAATGCAAACAAGGGTTTCTTTTTAACAAGATTATTGGCTAGAAAAAGTTGATCAAGGAAAGTACCCTGCAACTTGTCCTTTGGAAGTCCATGGCCTCCATTCATCGACTATTTTATATCCCATTGATCTTGTCCATGCTTCTCTTCCAGTGTATGGAACGCACATATCATGATCCCTGTCGACACCATATTTTGGTCGATCCCCGAAATCAATAAATTTTGAAATCGGTCCCCAGCACTAAGTCTCTCTTTGCCAGCCAATCACATTTCCGATCTCTCCTCAAAAGGAATCGAATTAATACTAAGTCCCCATATCATTTAAAGCCTCACCGATCTTTCAAACCAATTGTCAAGTCTCCTGACCAGTCAATTACATTTTCGATATCTCTTGTCAAACGAAATTGAACCAACATTAGGCCTTTATGCCACCAGTCTTATTGCCGATCTCCCTTTTAAAAGTTTGGGGATAATCGTCTGATAAAGTTAAGGTTCCAATCAGGTTTAATGATGATTCCGATCTTAAGTGTTCAAATCAAGTTCCCAATTTTAATCAAGTCTCGTTTGGCATTTGTTCTCAGCCGATCTCATGCTTACAATGTTTTCCGACCTCTTACACTTGGATTAATAATCACTTTTAGTTGTTGTAATATGTTCAGACAATCAAGTGCTCATGCAATTTAGATACTTTCCAATCTCATCCATTCATTGAATAAAAAGGGAATTTCATTTCATTTCAAATCGAAATATATACAAATCACTCGGCTGGAGGACCTCCAGTCTGTTCTACATTTTGTTCGCCCCCTCTATCACCCTCGGCCTCCTCCTCGCTATCCTCTTCGTCTTGGGGAGCCAGGTCCACCAACCAGGAGAAGTCCTCCTCGGGATAATGCTTCATGAGCTCGGCCAAGAGATCCCCATGAGCGTTCACATAAGCACCGGCCTCCCTTGTCACTGCCTCTTCTTCTGTTGCTTTGAGCTCCTCAGTGAGGCGAGCGACTTCCGGACTCGGGCGCCGAACCTCTTCAAGAACATGAGCACCTTTCGGCGGCTTATCCTCGTAGAATTTCATCCGCCCCTCAATTTCAGATATGTAGTTTTGAGCGGACGAAAGTTGAGATCGGAGGGAAACAGCTTCCTGACCCACCTTCTCGACCTCCTGCCTCAAGCGGTGAGCCTTCTCCCGGACAATGTGTTGGTTCACCAAACTCTCCACGCTCAGGCTCATAGTTTGGGTCAGGATATCATCGAGGTTGTTCTTGGCTGAATGTTATACTCTTGGCTGAACGACTGCAGGTCGGTTTCTTGAAGAATTGATGGCAGCTCGTCCATGGGGAGGTTTTCTCTCCTTGAAGAATGTGTTTGCCTCGAGGGTGCTGCTTGACTGCGGGCTGGAATAGAGGTCCTAGGAGGTTCAGATCGCCCGCTTGTTCCAACTACTTCTACCTCATCTGACGACCACGAGATCTAAACGGAAGGGGGGCTTGTCGCTCTCTGACCCTTGGCGCCCCTCATTTTCAAAGAAAAGAGAAAATTTAAACTGAAAGAAAGATCAAAATCCTTACCGGAGTGTGATCGGTGTCGGAAGAACTTGAAAAAACGAGAGGATTTTGGAATCGCTCGCGAAAGGCTGAAAATGACATAAGGGGACAACTGGCGGACTCATCCCCTATTTATACTAGTCTGAGCATTTAATGCTCACGGTGTCCCAAGCGGCGCATCGGTTAGCGGGATTCGCCAGCTTTTTCTGACACGTCTCACGAATATTCTAGAAATTCCATAATAAGGAGAGATCGGCTAGTTAGAGATCGGTGAATTAAGGCGGATGTTTGGAAGTGCGGATCGGTTAAGGGCTGTTCAGTTAGGAACCGGATCGGATAAACACATCAGAGATCGGAAAATAATCAATGCAATAATAATAAAATGATAGTTGTCAAAATAAAATTTTATTTCTGAAAAGTCGGATTACATCATTTGGGCGATCTCTAGAGATCGGATTACATTAAAAGTCGGATTACATCATTTGGGCGATCTCTAGAGATCGGATTACATTAAAGGTCTGATTACATCATAGGGGCGATCTTTAGAGATCGGTGGAACATCCTATCTAATAAAGGCCTATGTCAAAGCCTAGTCTCGTGGCTAAATCAAAAGATTTGTCTGGCCATAGACAGCGGATAGACGTACAGCTCAGATGGGGTGATTATGACTCTCATGAGGATGGAGAGTCATCTCCATCATCGACGAGCAGAAATGTAGTCGGGACGCCCAATGTGGTGAGGAGCCAAATGAACTTTAAGGGGCAGTCACTGATGTTAAGAGGAATATTAGCAGTCTTCTCGCTCGAAATCAGTTCGCCGATAGTCGAACGATTCGAGATCGACACGATCGAGGTCCTCGATCCAGGTCGGCAAATTAGTCTGGTTCTCTCACTGTCATCAAATGAGGTTATCATAATTCTCCGATCACCGGGATCATAAATTTTCAGTCAAGGAATAAAGAGGACAATCGAAAAAAGATCAAAAGCAACTATCATGGCCGGGATTATTGCCGGAGCAGTTAGAACAGGAAAAGTGAGAAAGAGGAGAAAATCATATGCGGAGGGGTTTCCCGTTGAAGGTATATATATATACCAAGTCTGAGCATTTATTGCAAGCAGAAAGCGAAGCGGATGCCTTGAAAATCGAAGGAATAAATGCTTTGACTGAATCGGACCGGATAAAGGAGAAGACCGGAGTAGGAGAAGTCGGAAGAGGGGAGCCCGGCATGAGAGATCGGAAAAGGATCGTGTTAGAAAGATCAGAAGGGAGGGGAGGTCGGAAAACAAAGAGAATAAGACAACTTCCGCTAACTGTCGTCATAATCAGAGCCGAGGTAGTTAAAGCGTTGCAGACGAAATCTCCACCGCACGCTTCAGAATTGCCCACATTACTGATAGGTGCCAGAGTATGTCATGACAGTGCTTTACATCCCAATCTCCACCGTTGATCTTACTTGTAAGGATAAGTCCAGAGCCCTTGGATCAAAGAATAAGACGACAAAATCGACACTCTTTATTCTCAGCCTTCGGATCACCCTTGACAAGAAAATTCTGGGCCGTCAGATTAGAAAGGAGAAAGGACAAATATGCAGAAAAGGATCTTGGTCGTTCGTTTTGATTCTCTTTAATTCCCAACCATCAGATCGTGTCCTTTAAAATCCAAACCTTCCATTTCCCTCAAAGGGAATCCTGACCCTTCATTAGGAACATCCGTTCCCTATAAATACCTGCATGAAAACTGTTGAAGAAAAGGACGAAGAAAAAGGGTGGTGATTATAGTGGAAAGGCTCTGAAAATTAATTCAGTTTTGCTACTCTGCTATTTTTAAGCTAGAAAGACTTTAGAAACCAGTTTCCTAAAGTATTTTCTTTGAAGAAGTGTTGGACACTAGAACTCCTGATTTTCAGTTTGTTCATTGCTCTGTGATACCCTTTCTTAAGTTTCAGTTCTGTTTTCACCACCTTTATATCCACTTTTATTTTTTGAGTTCAATCTCATTCATTATCATTCCGGTTCGATTATATGCTAACTAGGCATTCGTCATTTCAAGGCAAGCATTAGTCCCCAGACTATTAGCCCGAAACTCTGCAACACTCGTGACTCCATAGTTAGTTCAATAAGTTCAACTTCCTGCAGGTGAGTGTTTGAACCGTTGCCTTATCCAGTATTCTTCTTTATTTTCTTTTTACACTCGTAATTTTCGTTAAAGTTTTTTTTATGTTAGAAGGTCCCACGTGGGTGGTTATTCTCGAGTTTATCTTTGATATCAGTTCATGTTATTTATTTGTTCTTGGTCTTTTATTATCTCCTAATGTAGGTGTTCTGTTTACGGGTAACGTACAGGTAGTTTGATAAAACGTCGGTATAAAGGTAGGGGGAGGTCGGAGTAAAATTGAGTTTCGGAATAGCAAATGAAATAGAGCAAATGTTGCCTGCCGAAAGGTATTAGTAAGGCGATCACATAGGAGGTCGGTAAAATTCAGTCTGGTATCCCCTATCTAGTCACGAGGTACCAATGAGTTAAAAGAAGCCTTATTCAGGTCCCCGGCATCTTTGAATGCCAGAACCCTTAGTCTTAGGCTCTTATGATGTGTAGATGTAATCAGATTTCAAGAGGTCGGAAAAGTCCTTATCCGACCCCCATTCAAGTAAAAGAGATCGGAGGAGAGTTCTTATCTGATTCTCAATCCAAAAAATTTTGATAAATATTTAAAAGAGGTCGGATGAGAGTTCTTATCCGATTCTCAATTCAAAAAATTTTAAAGAGATCGGATGAGAGTTCTTATCCGATTCTCAATCCAAAAATTTTGATAAATATTTAAAAGAGGTCGGAGGAGAGTTCTTATCCGATTCTCAATCCAAAAAATTTTAATAAATATTTAAAAGAGATCGGAGGAGAGTTCTTATCCGATTCTCAATCCAAAAAATTTTAATAAATATTTAAAAGAGATCGAAGGAGAGTTCTTATCCGATTCTCAATCCAAAAAACTTTAATAAACATTTAAAAGAGATCGGAGGAGGGTTCTTATCCGATTCTCAATCCAAAAAACTTTAATAAGTATCTCAAAGAGATCGGAGGAGAGTTCTTATTCGATTTTCAATCAAAAATTCTCATAAATATTTAAAAGAGATCAGAGGAGAGTTCTTATCCGATCTCCAATCGAAATTTTAATATAAAAAGAGATCGGAGGAGAGTTCTTATCCGATTCTCAAATCGAATTTTAACAAATATGCAAAATAATCCCTCAAACAAAACTGATACACAACAGCAACTCACTAAGGGTCGTCTCATTTATTTATGTATCTGGGTAACCTGAATTAGTGAAAAATCAAATATTCCCTTTTACCAAAAGGATTAACATCTCCGTTCGAACCTCCTAACTATCGATTTTAATTTATAAAGAGCTTAAAGTTAAATCTGCTCACCCTCATTGAGGGACGAGGTGGGTTACCTAACACTTTCCCCACCCGTTTACGGACCCCGAACCTAGAATCTCTGTTTTTGAAGTGGTTTCATTTTAATTTATTTTCACAAATGGTTTTCTTTAATTTCCCTCAAAATTAAAGTGGCGACTCCTCACTCCTTCCCACTTCGATGAGGGTTCGTCCAGGCGTCCGCAAAATACCTTGCGACAGCTTGGCGACTCCACTGGGGAGACCAATAACTTGACCCCGGTTCGGAGGCCCAAAAGCAGATTTAATTTTACGATCTAACCATAGTTAGGTTGGCTTGATTTGCAAAATTCCTTATGTTAATTATTGTTATTTTTGCTAACCGTTTTGCTTGTTTTATTCCCTACAGCATTCTTTGTCTAAAAAGGAAAAATAAAAAAAACTCCCCCTATATTGGGAAGAGGTAAAGGTGTAACACCCTCCCGGTAACCACTCCGTACATTCTACTGTTCCGGTGACCGGTGTCGGTCCGGACAGCTAGAACGTCCGGAAAAATATTTAAATTAAAGTCGGGAATCATAATTAACTCAAATATTAATAAGAAACACTTAGTAAAAATTTTAGAAATAAAATACAACCAAGTAAAACGAGCCGGTGCCCAAGCGATGGGTAACCGGAAGGAAGTTGCGGTTCTCGCAACGAGGAGCCCTAGACCCGGGGGAAAAATTATAAAATAATTTATGGGACTCCAGATAAGGGTAATTGAGGTTCCCATGGCATTAGAATGCCAAGAAAATACCTAGAAAAATTTTTCAATCGGTACAGACGATTTTGAACCGTTAAGCCAAACGGAGGGCATTTTGGTCATTTCGCCTTCCGAGGTGATTTTTGGCCGACTTGTCCAGTTGAGTAAATAATTAATATGATATAAAATATGAAGAAATATTGCTAGAAATTGAATTGAAAATGAGTAGTGGAGGAAAGAAAAGAAATTGAGGAAAAATGGCTATTTATGACATCATTTAAAAATTTTGACCAATCACAAATTAAGCCACCAATTGACTAACTAATAAAGAGATAAAAGAAGACCTAAACAATTAAAAAACCAGCTGCTTTCTTCTTCTTCTTCTTCCTTAAAAACGTGATCCTCTCTTCTTCCTCCCTCCATGAAAAATTTTCTTTCATTACCTCCATTTCCCATGAGTTTCCACCACTAAACCCTAACCCCTTTCATTAAACCTTGACCATATCACTTGGAGAAGCTTTTGGCAGCCAAGGAAAGGAAGAAAAGTGAGGTTTAGGGCTTTGGAAATTCTGCCCAAACAAGGTTAGTGCACATGTATACTCAAATCACCTTTATTCCATGTTAAAGCCTTAAAGTGAGCAAGAATTGGTAACTTAAGTGAATGAAATTTATACTTATGCATGCCTTCAATTTCGGCAGCCCTAAGAAGAACCAATAAGGGAGTGTTTTGAATGTTTTTAATGGACTTAGCATGAGTTGGAGATTGTATTTAAGTTATATAATTACCTAGATGTTTAACTAGGGTGCTAAAGGAGGTTTATGGGTAAATTGCCTTGGATACTAGGGTTTTGAAGCATGAAAAAGTGACTTGGCTGACCAACCTATTAAAGAACACTCTAATGGTCAATAAGTGACCATTTTGGATATGTTGACCATAAATGGGACTGAAAAATGGTGGGGCAAAGTCAAGGTATAAACTGCCCTATGACAGACATAGGGTGAAAATTCAGTCCCTTTGCACTGCCATAACTTGGGCTGTGTTAGTCCAATTGATGTTTGGCCAATTGGACATGAAACTAGGCTTATAATGGCACATTTTTTCTGAAGAAACCACGCCTAAAAGACCAAAGCAAGAGGACCAAAACTCAGCCCCAATCCGGATACCCTGCACTGAACTCTGCAGAATTGACCAAATGAACAGTAACTGTTCATTTGGCCATAACTCACTGTAGATTTGGTCAATTGGCCTGAAATGTTTACAGCAACAAGTTAAGACATAGACAAACAACTTTCATGAAGGAACCTACCCCAAATTATGGCCAGAACCCATTCAACCAAGTGACTCAAATTACTGTTCATGCACTGTAGATATGGTAAATTTCTGCAGAATGCATATCCGGACAGCTTGGGTTTTTGAGCCATATCTGGAGCTACAAAACTCCAAATGGAGTGATTCAAAAAAGGAAATTCAACTAGACAAAATAAGGAACAACTTTCATGTTTTACATTTCTTCAAATTCCAACAGTAACAGTGTCCAACGGAACAGTAAAGTTGACTCACCAAAACTGAAATTTTCTGCTTGTGTGGGTTACACTTTGAAATGGTATTAACACTTAATGCCAACAAGTTTTAAACACCAAATGTGGTATGTTGGGAGTGCCAAAGGCAATGTACACATTTTTATTCCAAAAGTCAACATTTTTGTTGACCAATGATGAATAGTGACACCATAAAAGTTTAAATTCACAAATTGACAAATTTAAGAGTTTCAAATGCCCTAGTATACCTAACAAGATTGGTTTGGATAGTTTGGTATGCCAATAGGGTTCAGTTAGCAGTACTGCACATGGCAAAAATGTCATTCTGTGATTTCATGGCTTTTAGCCATTCTGACTTTGCATTGAGACTTAGCCTTGTGCCTGATATTATTCTGACTTGTTAGCCGCTGTTACACCTGCCGGGAGATGCATATGTGACCGATGGTGTGGCGGCGAGTACTAGGTACCCGATGCGGTTACCCGTTATCGATCCAGTCATTTAGTGTAGGTTACTTGGGGCAACCAAATGAATAAAAGTGAACAACGTTAATGAAACAATGAATATATCAATACCAAACAAAGAAAGCATACACATTCTATACACATTTATTTTCTTGCTATTTTCTTTTATTATATTATTGCACCACTAAGTATTATTGCTTAGCGCGTTGCTTTTGCCACGCAGCGTAAATCTGAAATCCCGATCGCGAGCCCAGTAGACCACAGACTGGGTGAGTCCACCCGGCAGTTCTGCTCAGTGTCCGTGTCACCTCGTCACCTGCAGTGCATTGGTAGGACACTAGATGTCATTTTGTCATTTTGTAATTAACTTTTTATTTTCTCATATGTATTTGGGATTTATGTAATGTATTTTGAGGTTCATGTAAATAATAAAGATTTATGGTCATGTATGGTATTAATTTGAGTATATAATGGTTGTTTATATATATGAGAACCCTGAGAAAGGGATGTTTTGAGAAATGAAAAGGTTATTGAGACCTGAAATTGACAAATTATTGAGATATTGATATTGAGTTTTGTTGATGATATTGGAGTTGAGAATGAATGAAATTGTATATTGGAAGTATTTTTAACAGTTCAAGAAGCTATTTTCTCCATTTTTAGCCGGTACTCCGCCGAATTTTCCTTAAAATCTTTGGAACCTCAAATGAATAATACTTTTGATAAATGGTTAAAATAAATCATATTTCATAAATTAACTTCAAAAGCATGACACAAATTAAGTAAGGTATATTAGAGTGTACCAGTACACCGTGTGGCATTACTTACTTGGGTATACTGTACACGGGTAAGGGGTGTCACATTTAGTGGTATCAGAGCACGGTTTAGGCGTTTCTGGGCCTAGATTGAGTCCATACCATGCATTGCATTTTGTAAGAGTCGAGGTGACACTAACGCAGATCTGTTTATCTTTCTTATTTTGAATAGGATATGGATCCTTCATCTCAGAGAGCCGTTGAGGAGGAAGTGGAGAGTCATGCTCCACTGCGGCGGTGAGGCTGGGGCATGAGAGAATCTGCTCCACCAGCTCAGGCAGAGCCTGCTCAGCCTCCACAGGCCATGTTCCAACAAATGGCTGACTTCTTTAGACAAATGGCCAGAGTAATGCCAGCACCACCACCACCACCAGCTCCACAGCAGAAATCACACTTGGAGAGGCTAAGAAAGTTTGGAGCTGTGGACTTCTATGGCAAGAGAGAAGATGACTCTGTTGCGGTAGAAATTGGTTGAGCAGGCAGGCGTACTAAAACAACTTCACTGCACTCCAGAGCAAAACCTGGAAGCTGCCATCTCTTTACTGCAAGACGATGCCTACGGATGGTGGGACACTGTGTCCAGTGAAGTGCAGCCAGAAGCTGTAACTTGGGACTTCTTTCTTTCAGAATTTAAGAAGAAATATGTGGGTACTGTATACCTGGAAGAGAGAAGAAGAGAATTTATTAATCTGAGGCAGAGGCAGTTGTCAGTGGCTGAGTATGAGAAGGAGTTTGTTCGATTAAGCCACTATGGAAGGGAAATAGTCCCTAATGAAGCTGAAAGGTGCAAGAGATTTGAAGAGGGACTGAATGACAATATCAAGATACAGCTCACTACCTTGGGAATCACAGAATTTAGCAAGCTAGTGGAAGCTGCAATAAGGGTTGAAAAAGTAAGAATCAATGAGCAAACCAGAAGAGAGAGACAACAGAAGAGGGGACCGGGTCAGTCTAGTTCAGCCCCTGCATTTGGGAAGAAGTTCAAGGGTCCTCCTGCACAGAGTTCAGGTCAACCACAGGGTCAGGGTCAGTCTCAGGGGCCCAGGCCACAGTTCACCCCTAGGAGAGGTCAGTCCACACCATCAGTGGGCAGCTCTCCAGGGATGGGGTTCAGGGGACCAGCCCCAGCATTTCCTGCGTGTCCACACTATCGAAATGGCATAAGAAGTGTTGGAGAGTGGCGGTGCTCGCTTGAGATGTGGGTCGTGAACATCAATCGAAGCGCCCACGCAGAACTACTACATTTGCTCGACACAAGCAGACAAACTGCTCCTGCACTACGAGAGGTAGAAAATCGCGAATCGACGCAGTGGGACCATCACGAGGCTCGCATGAGCGGCAGAGAGGCGGATAATGGACCACTGCGAGAAATTATGCCACGAGCTCGGGAGGAGCAAGATGCCTGGGCGTCATCGAGTGCGTTCTCCTCTACACTACACTGTGCATGCATTGGTGGATCCAGGATCCACTCATTCCTACATTTGCATCAACCTACCCGTAGAAAGGGGGATACTAGTAGGAGAGAGTGACCAAGACATTCTGGTCACTAATCCATTGGGCCACAGTGTAGTGGTGAATAAAGTATACAAGGGTTGCCCGTTAAGGATTCAAGGGTATGAATTCTCGGCAGACCTAATTGAGTTGCCCTTCCACGAGTTTGACGTGATTTTGGGAATGGACTGGTTGTCACGTCATCAGGTAATAGTTGATTGCAAATTGAAGAGAATTTCTCTGAAAACTCCTGAAGGAAATGAAATCATCATTGTGGGGAAATGATGATTTTCTGTCCAATGTCATCTCAGCCACAGCTGCAAGAAGAATGATGAGAAAAGGCTGTGAAGCCTACCTAGCACATGTGGTGGATACCAGGCAGGCTAAGCCAAACTTGAGTAATATACCCATAGTAAGAGACTTCCCAGAAGTATTTCCTGAAGAGTTGCCTGGTTTGCCACCAGAAAGGGAAGTTGAATTTGCTATTGAGACAACTGCACAAAGACCCATTTCCATTGCTCCTTATAGGATGGCACCCACGGAATTGAGGGAGTTGAAAACTCAGTTGCAAGAGTTGCTTGATAAGGGGTTCATACGCCCCAGTGTGTCACCATGGGGAGCTCCAGTGCTGTTTGTGAAAAAGAAGGATGGGACTTTGAGACTTTGTATTGACTACCGGCAATTGAATAAAGTGACTGTGAAGAACAAATATCCGTTGCCTAGAATTGATGATCTGTTTGATCAGTTGAAGGGAGCAGGAGTATTTTCTAAGATTGATCTCAGATCAGGGTATCATCAGCTGAGGGTGAAAGATGTAGACGTGCCCAAGACTGCATTCAGGACCCGGTATGGGCATTATGAGTTTCTGGTGATGCCCTTTGGCCTAACAAATGCACCAGCGGCGTTCATGGACCTTATGAACCGTATCTTCCATCCATACCTAGATCGGTTCGTAGTGGTTTTTATTGATGACATTCTGGTGTACTCCAAGACTAGGGACGAACATGATGAACATTTGAGGATTGTTCGCAAACCTCATGAAAAGAAGTCGTATGCTAAGTTGTCCAAGTGTGACTTTTGGTGAATGAGATTGCATTCCTTGGACACATAGTGTCGGTGATGGGATTAGGTGGATCCCAAGAAAATAGAAGCGATGATGGAATGGAAACCTCCTAAACACAACCGAGGTCAAGCTTCTTGGGGCTAGCTGGTATTACAGAAGATTTGTGAAGGGATTGTCCCTAATATTGCTCCAATGACCAAGTTGTTACACAAGAATGTCGATTTGTTGGAATGACAAGTGTCAGACCAGTTTTGAGAAATTGAAGGCTATGTTGACAGAGGCACCAGTGTTAACACAGCCAGTGTCCGGAAAGGACTTTGTGGTCTATAGTGATGCCTCACATAATTTGTTAGGGTGTGTATTGATGCAAGAGGGGAAGGTGGTCGCCTATGCCTCCAGGCAGTTGAGGCCACACGAACAGAACTACCCTACCCATGATCTAGAGCTTGCAGCAATTATCTTCGCACTGAAGATATGGAGGCATTACTTGTATGGTGAAAAGTGCTACATTTACATAGACCACAAGAGCCTGAAATACTTGCCAACCCAGAAGGAGCTCAACCTTAGACAGAGGCGATGGATTGAGTTCCCGAAGGATTATGATTGTGTAATTGACTACCATCCTGGGAAGGCAAATGTAGTTGTTGATGCTTTGAGCAGAAAATCCATGACAGCCTTGAGATCATTGAATGCCCGTCTATCTTTGATTCGAGATGGAGCTATTTTGGCTGAGTTGCAAGTGAGGCCAAACCTGCTACAGCAGATTTTAGATGGGCAAAAGACAGATGAAAAGCTAATGGCCATTATGAGCAAAATTCCAGAAGGAAAAGCAACTGACTATGAGGCGAAGACAGATGGGTGTCTGTATTACAAAGGAAGACTGTGTGTACCAGATAATGGGGAATTGAAAGCCAGTATTCTAAAAGAGGCACACACCAGTGTATATGCTATGCACCCAGGAAGTACAAAGATGTATCATGATCTGAAGCTTCAGTATTGGTGGCCTGGTATGAAGAAAGACATAGCTGACTATGTGACTAAATGCTTGACATGTCAGCAAGTCAAGGCAGAACATCAAGTTCCATCAGGTTTGCTACAGCCTATACGCATACCTGAATGGAAATGGGATAGGGTCACCATGGATTTTGTAAGTGGTCTACCTCTCACCCGGAAGAAGCATGATGCAGCATGGGTAATAGTTGATAGATTAACAAAGTCAGCACACTTTCTGCCAGTTAGGACTGACTACTCACTAGAGAGGTTAGCAGAATTGTATATCAGTGAGATAGTTAGACTGCATGGAATTCCACTTTCCATCATATCTGATCGAGACCCAAGGTTTACATCGAGATTCTGGAAGAAGTTGCATGAATCCTTGGGTACACAACTCCATTTCAGCACAGCTTTCCATCCTCAGACGGATGGGCAATCAGAAAGAGTAATCCAGGTAAACGATTGAAACCCATGAAATTGATACAAATATTGAATTGAAATGATAACAATAACGTGAAATACTTGTCAGGTCCTTGAGGATATGTTAAGGAGTTGTGTCATTGAGTTTGAGGGAAGTTGGGATAGATATCTTCCACTGGCAGAATTCGCATACAACAATAGCTACCAAGCTAGTATCCAAATGGCTCCGTATGAAGCACTGTATGGGAGAAAATGTAGAACTCAGCAGTCTTTGGACTGAATTGGGCGAAGACAAATCGGTAGGGCTGCACTGGTGAAACAGTGGGAGAAGGTGAAATCAATCAAAGCCAACTTGAAGGTTGCCTCGCATGCATGTAAATCCTATGCCGACTTGAAGAGAAAAGAAATAGAATATGGGGTTGGCGACAAAGTGTTCCTCAAGGTGTCACCATGGAAGAAAGTGTTGAGGTTTGGAAGAAAAGGTAAGTTGAGCCCTAGGTTCATTGGCCCATATGAAGTCATTGAACGTGTGGGTCCAGTGGCCTATAGGCTAGCTTTACCACCAGAGCTGGATAAGATCCACAATGTGTTCCATGTATCCATGCTCAGAAGATACCGCTCAGATCCTTCACATGTCATCTTCAGAGAAGAAATTGAAATACAGCCAGATTTGACATACGAAGAAGAACCTCTACGGATCTTGGCTCGGGAAGTGAAAGAGTTGAGGAACAAACAGATTCCATTGGTGAAAGTGCTTTGGAGGCACCACAACACTGAGGAGGCAACTTGGGAAAGTGAAGAGACGATGAGGCAACAGTTCCCTCAACTGTTTGCATCAGGTAAATTTCGAGGACGAAATTTAAATTAGAGGGAAAGAGTTGTAACACCCTCCCGGTAACCACTCCGTACATTCTACTGTTCCGGTGATCGGTGTCGGTCCGGACAGCTAGAACGTCCGGAAAAATATTTAAATTAAAGTCGGGAATCATAATTAACTCAAATATTAATAAGAAACACTTAGTAAAAATTTTAGAAATAAAATACAACCAAGTAAAGCAGGTGCCCAAGCGATGGGTAGCAGGAGGAAGTTGCGGTTCTCGCAACGAGGAGCCCTAGACCCGGGGGAAAAATTATAAAATAATTTATGGGACTCCAGAGAAGGGTAATTGAGGTTCCCATGGCATTAGAATGCCAAGAAAATACCTAGAAAAATTTTTCAATCGGTACAGACGATTTTGACCCGTTAAGCCAAACGGAGGGCATTTTGGTCATTTCGCCTTCCGAGGTGATTTTTGGCCGACTTGTCCAGTTGAGTAAATAATTAATATGATATAAAATATGAAGAAATATTGCTAGAAATTGAATTGAAAATGAGTAGTGGAGGAAAGAAAAGAAATTGAGGAAAAATGGCTATTTATGACATCATTTAAAAATTTTGACCAATCACAAATTAAGCCACCAATTGACTAACTAATAAAGAGATAAAAGAAGACCTAAACAATTAAAAAACCAGCTGCTTTCTTCTTCTTCTTCTTCCTTAAAAACGTGATCCTCTCTTCTTCCTCCCTCCATGAAAAATTTTCTTTCATTACCTCCATTTCCCATGAGTTTCCACCACTAAACCCTAACCCCTTTCATTAAACCTTGACCATATCACTTGGAGAAGCTTTTGGCAGCCAAGGAAAGGAAGAAAAGTGAGGTTTAGGGCTTTGGAAATTCTGCCCAAACAAGGTTAGTGCACATGTATACTCAAATCACCTTTATTCCATGTTAAAGCCTTAAAGTGAGCAAGAATTGGTAACTTAAGTGAATGAAATTTATACTTATGCATGCCTTCAATTTCGGCAGCCCTAAGAAGAACCAATAAGGGAGTGTTTTGAATGTTTTTAATGGACTTAGCATGAGTTGGAGATTGTATTTAAGTTATATAATTACCTAGATGTTTAACTAGGGTGCTAAAGGAGGTTTATGGGTAAATTGCCTTGGATACTAGGGTTTTGAAGCATGAAAAAGTGACTTGGCTGACCAACCTATTAAAGAACACTCTAATAGTCAATAAGTGACCATTTTGGATATGTTGACCATAAATGGGACTGAAAAATGGTGGGGCAAAGTCAAGGTATAAACTGCCCTATGACAATGACATAGGGGTGAAAATTCAGTCCCTTTGCACTGCCATAACTTGGGCTGTGTTAGTCCAATTGATGTTTGGCCAATTGGACATGAAACTAGGCTTATAATGGCACATTTTTTCTGAAGAAACCATGCCCAAAAGACCAAAGCAAGAGGACCAAAACTCAGCCCCAATCCGGATACCCTGCACTGAACTCTGCAGAATTGACCAAATGAACAGTAACTGTTCATTTGGCCATAACTCACTGTAGATTTGGTCAATTGGCCTGAAATGTTTACAGCAACAAGTTAAGACATAGAAAAACAACTTTCATGAAGGAACCTACCCCAAATTATGGCCAGAACCCATTCAACCAAGTGACTCAATTTACTGTTCATGCACTGTAGATATGGTAAATTTCTGCAGAATGCATATCCGGACAGCTTGGGTTTTTGAGCCATATCTGGAGCTACAAAACTCCAAATGGAGTGATTCAAAAAAGGAAATTCAACTAGACAAAATAAGGAACAACTTTCATGTTTTACATTTCTTCAAATTCCAACAGTAACAGTGTCCAATGGAACAGTAAAGTTGACTCGCCAAAACTGAAATTTTCTGCTTGTGTGGGTTACACTTTGAAATGGTATTAACACTTAATGCCAACAAGTTTTAAACACCAAATGTGGTATGTTGGGAGTGCCAAAGGCAATGTACACATTTTTATTCCAAAAGTCAACATTTTTGTTGACCAATGATGAATAGTGACACCAAAAAAGTTGAAATTCACAAATTTAAGAGTTTCAAATGCCCTAGTATACCTAACAAGATTAGTTTGGATAGTTTGGCATGCCAATAGGGTTCAGTTAGCAGTACTGCACATGGCAAAAATGCCATTCTGTGATTTCATGGCTTTTAGCCATTCTGACTTTGCATTGAGACTTGGCCTTGTGCCTGATATTATTCTGACTTGTTAGGCTTACATTTGCCTGCCGGGAGATGCATATGTGACCGATGGTGTGACGGCCCGAGGTACTAGGTACCCAGTGCCAGTTTACCCGTTATCTAGTCCAGTCATTTAGTGTAGGTTACTTGGGGTAACCAAATGAATAAAAGTGAACAACGTTAATGAAACAATGAATATATCAATACCAAACAAAGAAAGCATACACATTCTATACACATTTATTTTCTTGCTATTTTCTTTTATTATATTATTGCACCACTAAGCATTATTGCTTAGCGCGTTGCTTTTGCCACGCGTAGGTACTGGAAATCCCGATCGCGAGCCCAGTAGACCACAGACTGGGTGAGTCCATCCTTGATTCTGCTTCGATGTCCGTGTCACCTCGTCACTGCGATTGCATTGGTAGGACACTAGATGTCATTTTGTCATTTTGTAATTAACTTTTTATTTTCTCATATGTATTTGGGATTTATGTAATGTATTTTGAGGTTCATGTAAATAATAAAGATTTATGGTCATGTATGGTATTAATTTGAGTATATAATGGTTGTTTATATATATGAGAACCCTGAGAAAAGGATGTTTTGAGAAATGAAAAGGTTGTTGAGACATGAAATTGACAAATTATTGAGATATTGATATTGAGTTTTGTTGATGATATTGGAGTTGAGAATGAATGAAATTGTATATTGGAAGTGTTTTTAATAGGTTCCGAAGAACTGTTTTCTCCATTTTTAGCCGGTACTCCGCCGAATTTTCCTTAAAATCTTCGGAACCTCAAATGAATAATACTTTTGATAAATGGTTAAAATAAATCATATTTCATAAATTAACTTTAAAAGCATGACACAAATTAAGTAAGGTATATTAGAGTGTGCCAGTACACCGTGTGGCATTACTTACTCGGGTATACTGTAAACGGGTAAGGGGTGTCACAAAAGGTGTCCCTTCACACACTGAACACTCACATAATGTCCTCACACACTTCAGCCCTATACCCGGGCTTTCTTACCCTTTTAGGAAAATAGGAGGGGGTCATGTAGCGGTACCCGTGGGTTTTACCCCGTTAGTATCCGTGAAGGCTTCTACTCAGATTGAAACCGTTCTATTTACTGTGATACCCGTGGAACTTTCTCGACAGTATCATGGGGGATATAATGGGGCTCTACTGTTTACAGTAGGGGCAATTTGGAAACCTGTGGCTTTTAAAAAATTAGACCTTGAGCTAAACTATCACGATAGCTGGAAGCCGTAGCAAGCTACCTTATAAGATAGAACTATCCAATTAGGTAGCACCTTCCCGGTACTAGGACTCTCCTTATTTTAGGACAAAAGGGGCATACTTACTCTTACTCTATTCTGCTTGTGTTTTATTTTGTTCTTATTTTTGAGGATAATCTTGAATCATACTGTTAAGAAAACCTACACACTTTCCTACTTTGATAAATGTGTAGGTGTCACTCTGCCAACAGTATAATTCAAGACTACCTGAATTTATCCTGCTAATAAGTTTTTCCCGCAGGCATCACCAAATTAAGGTCTGTAAAAGGATAAGCATCATTTTTAACATGGCATCCTCAAGCCAGTCGGCAGAAGAAGTTCTTAGACCAGAACAGAATGCTAAACCATGGTCCGAACCGCCTCATAGTTCAGTGCCCCCACAAAGTGATACTAGCTTATTACCTCCATTGGACCTGAGCAAAGTTGAGGTCATAATGAACAGTCTCGAGGGTCTATCTAATGGTTGGAGATCATTTCCCGATCAGGTCAAGGCACGATTTGAGGAGAAATATGGGAGGATTGCAACCTTGATACGAGTCAAAGTCCAAGTCCCGGCATTAAAGGCCATGCTGTCAGTTTGAAATCCTAAGTATGGAGTGTTCTCTTTCAACTATATCGATACTGCTTCCACTATGGAAGAATATCAGGCATTGCTAGAAATTCCTTATGAGGCGCAGAATCGGATCTACCTACACCTTGAGCATAGGCAGACTTGGAAACGGTTCGCACATATGATGGGGATTCCCCCGGAAGAAGCAAAGGCAAGGGAAACTGTTAAAGGGAACATGCATGGATGGTATTGGACTTATCTCAAGAAGTGGTTGGATTAATACATCCAAGATGAACAGTGGGATCAAGCTTCATTGACGCTCGCTTTAGGGATCTACGGCCTAATCTTGTTCCCTGGACCTTTGGGAATTATAACCTGCAGCGTTGCAGAGATGTTTTAGGCAGTAGAAAAACAGAAGGTCAATCCAGTACTAGCAATTCTTGCCAAGACTTTCTTAACCCTTACTTACTGCAGACAACAAGGCAAGGGATCCGTTAAGTGCTGTTCTCAATTATTATACCTCTGGATCATCAGTCACATGTGTCCTATAGAGACAAAGGGATTGACTTGGTACCTTGACCAGCCTCTCATCGAGAAGATGACCAGATTAGTAATCAACCCAAAGGATGAGTTGCAGTGGCAAGAACAGATCTTGAGCTTCAACAGCCCTGACTACTGTTGGAGGAAATTGTGGACGTCGGGTCAACCCATTTTGGTCAGCACAGGGGGCAATCAATCAGTATCCCTAATTGGAGTGACCGGGTACACAAGTTACACTCCAGCATTAGTAATGAGGCAATTCGGCTCAACCTAGTCCAGAGTCAAAACAGAAGAATGCCACCATGGTCATTTCTACCATGAACTCAATAATGAGGAAGAATTAAAAATAGCTCACAGATCTTGGGAAAGTATCACTATGGTGGAAAGGTCGCCTAAAGGTCCAAGTGTCACGAGCGATTATCTTAAATGGAGGGTTGGTAGGGATCAAGGACACCTAACTACGGATCCAACCAAATTCGAAGACAATGACCTCCGTCAAGACATCTTTTGAAAAGAAGCTAGCACTCATTTGGTCGACTTCTTACAAAAGGCAAACACCGAAAACTCGCAATTACAAGAGCAAATAAAACAGTTAGAGGACCAACAGCAGATCCTCAAAAGAAAAGTGAGAAGGCTCAGGGAAGAGGCGAAGACCAAAAAGATAGGGTTTGAAGAGCAAGAAATACGATGGGAAAGGGAAAAGAGCTCCCTCTAGGCTACAGTGAAAGAAGCATAAGTACAGAATAGCAAGCTTCAGGAGAAAATGAAATATCAGGAGATACTCATGGAAGAGTATAAACAAGAAAGTAAAAAGAAGAAGCTTGAATTGAAGGAGCAAGCACAGCTTATCAATGATATTATGAAAGAATGTGCTAAAGAAAGAAAGGAAAAAGAAAGACAAGCCGCTCTTTATCAAGAGCTAAAAGAGAATGTTAACCAGCTGGAGAGAATGATAGCACAAGGGAAACAAGAACTCTTACCTGAATCTGAATATGCCCTGAAAATGTTCGACCCCGCCAGACAAGAAGAAAGGCTCTATGAATATCTCAGGAAGTGTCATTGCATTATAAAGAACCTTCCTGAGCCTAGGCCAATGTAAAGTATGCCATGTATGAATTATTCAATTAATGGAATAACTTTGGGCCATTGTTTAGCAAAATTGTGAATGAATAGTATGACTCCCGTAGAAACCCCCTCGCTAGGGTTATGTGAAAAATTGGATGCGCCATATGGACAGGTACCATAAATACGCATTCAATCCAGTCATTCACCGTCAGACTATCGAACCATGCCATGATAAAAGTGATGCAATTATCCTTCTATAGATTTCATTTCTGGCTCTCAGGTGCCACCGTATCCTTTGTCCACATCATGACCCTTTTAAATTTTAATCAAAATTCACTAAAAAAAATTTTCCTTTTTTCAACTTCCTGTAGAAAATCAATATTGCTTCAAACAAAGCAAGCCTGACCAGACACGCAGTTCAACCCAGACAAGTGTACTTAACAAGATCACGAACAAGAAGGCTAATGGAAGACCAAGAACAAGTCCAGAACCTACAAGGACAGGTTTCCGAATTGAAAGACCAAGTCTCGGAGCTCATGAGACTAATGAGGGAAATGTCCCATAATAAGCCTGCTTCAGAGCCTAACTTACCACTACCTCCTCTACCTCCTACAATGATTGATTCTTATCATGCTTCAACCTCTTTCACCTTCCAGCCATTGATACCGGATCCGACAATCATCGTCAATCCGGCCCCACTAAATAATGACCCACCTTTCTCCTATTATCCGGCTATCTCGAATGCCGAACCATACCCTTCAGTCCTGATCCCTCCAATTCATTCCACCCCTCATTTCCCAACTGGGGGAGTATCTCTTGCAGTGGGAGGAGAAAATAAGACGAGAGAAAATGAGAAGCTATCCGCTCTAGAAGAGAGACTAAGAGCAATTGAGGGACTGAACATGTATGGTTCAGTTGATGTGGCGTCGCTGAGATTGGTGCCTGATGTGGTGGTGCCGCCTAAGTTCAAGGTCCCGGACTTCGACAAATACACTGGGAATTTAGACGCTCGCATTCACTTGGCTACTTATATTGCCAAAATGTCCGCCCTGACAGAGGACGATCGACTCCTGGTTCACTTCTTTCACGAGAGTCTCTCCGGAGCCGCCTTGAGATGGTGTATTCAGTTGGACAGGAGCAAATTGCACTCCTGGAAAGATTTGGCAGATGCTTTCCTGAAGCAATATAAGTTCAACTGCGACGTGGCCCCCACAAGGAGAGATCTCCAAAACTTGGTGCAGAGGGACAGGGAAAGCTTCAAAGAATATGCCCAGAGATGGAGAGAGAAAGCGGCAGAGTATATCCTCCAGTTATTGATAACGAGCTTTGCTCCCTGTTCATTGAGACATTGAAGGCTCCATACTTCAATCTGATGATTGGAAACACTTCCAATAGTTTCTCGGACATCATCCAAGCTGGTGAGAGAATAGAAGCCAACTTAAGAATGGGACGACTGCAGGAGTTGACTGAGAACCCTACTAAGAAAAATGCCAGCTTTGGCAAAAAGAAGGAGGGTGATGTGCATTCCATCACCCGGCAGAACAATCACTCCCCACTTCCTCAGAATAACTACCGGCCATATCCTCCCCCTCATGGCCAAACCATTGCAAACATTCCACCCCCTTTTCCAAATTATCCTCACCGACGCCCACAGTATCCACCACCGATAAATTACCAACCCAGACCACCTCCTCCATCTACTCAAAACAGACCACCTCAAAATAACCCGAGACCACCAAGAAATCCTGATCCACCTCTTCCCCTGCCACTTTGCGAAATATACCGATACCTCGTCGGTATAAACCAAATAGTGCCGATTCCCCTTGACCCAATTCAGCCGCCATACCCCAGGTGGTATGATGCCACTGCCCGGTGTGAGTATTATGGAGGGGCACAGGGACACTCGACCTACAATTGCGGGGCACTCAGAGGGAGAGTGCACGCCCTGATCAGGAATGGGTGGTTGAAGATTGAAGGGAATGGTTCCCTCCCCAATGTTACCTCAAACCCATTGCCTAATCATGGTACGAGCAACGGTGTGAACATGATAGAGTCAGAAGGAGAAGGGTCAACCCCGGAGGTAGATGAACTGATTCCTCACTTTGAAGAAATTTTTAGAATGGCAGTGAAGGAAGGTTACCTCTACCCTCAAGCACCAGAACCTGAGGATAAGGCGGAATGCCCCTATCATGGAAGGGCAGCTAACCACGAGCTGCAAAATTGTGAAGAATTTATGCAAGAGGTTCAGAAATTACTGTCCCTCAAAGTCTTAAGATGCCAAACGAGGTCGAAGAAGGAGGGGGAAGTAAACACAGCCCGATTCGGCCAAAATGCCTCCACCTCTAAACACAGAATCTCTTTCTCATCCCCAGCATCGTCACCACCAGTAATAATTATCCGAACCCCGCCTCAGCTCCCCATCACAAACACCCATGCCATACCTTGGAACTATAATTTCCAAGTCTTCACCTAAGAGCATCAAGCAGTACACCGGCTCCTAGCCTTGCCTCACCTTTAGTACCCCCTAAACCGTGCTTCGCTCCTCACGAGCACTTCAAGAAGTTTTACGCTGGACCTTCTAGCGGTGCTACTCCCCAATCTAACCCTCAGCCAGTCACTGCCATGTTCTCCCCACATGAGCAAGAAGTTGAGTTTGTAACCCGAAGTGGGAGGTGTTACGGGAATGAGGAAAAGGAAAAGAAGAGAGGGAAAGTAAAAATGGGAGAGCCACGAGAAAATACGGAAGAGGAGGTTGAGAAAGCAGAGAAAGAAGAACCTACCGGACCAAAAGAAGAGGAGGAACTGTTGCTTCAAATAATGAAGCAAAGTGAGTACGACGTTGTTGAACAGTTAAGAAAGACACCTGCTCGAATTTCACTATTGTCGCTAATTCTGAGCACTGAGGTGCACCGTCAAGCCCTGCAGAAAATTTTGGATTAGGCCTTTGTGAACCCCGACATTACACCGGGGTAGTTCGAGAAGATAGTAGGACAAATTCAGGCATCTAGTTTTGTCACTTTCTCAGAAGAAGAGATAGACCCTACAGGCTTAATGCACACTAAGGCTCTGCATGTGACTGTGAAATGTAAAGGTTGCATAGTGACTAAGGTCCTTATTGATAATGGGTCCGCACTCAACGTACTGCCTAATGCCACCTTGGCTAGGCTACCGATTAACCAGTCAAACATACGCCAAAGTGTTATGGTGGTAAGAGCTTTTGGTGGTACAAGGAGGGAGGTGCTGGAAGACATAGATTTGCCACTTCAAATCGGCGCATGCACTTTCAATGTCACGTTCCAAGTGATGAACATTGAGCCCGCATACACTATGTTGCTGGGGAGGCCTTGGATCCACTCGGCAAATGCCGTTCCTTCAACTTTGCACCAGAAGATTAAATACATTATGGACGGCAAAATCATCACTGTGAGAGGGGAGGAAGCCATATTGGTCACCAAGCCGCAATCACTTCCTTATGTAGAGGCAGCTGGGGAGTCATTGGAAGATCTTTCCAGGCTCTCGAATTACAAGAAACCATCTCAAGAAATGAAGGGGCTATGGCTATGGTAGCTAAGGTGATGTTGAGGAATGGGTATGAAGAGGGCGAGGGGTTAGGCGTCGCATTGCAAGGGATTGTCGAACCTATACCGGCTATCCAGAAGGTTGGCCATTGCGGTTTGGGTTATGAGGAAGACGCCCTCATGGATGGGCGATTCTGGATGAGGAATATGCTTCGGGATCAAAGATTTGATCAGAAAATCGGGAAAATGAAGGTAGTCCCGAGAATCACGGAGGTCTTCACTAAACCGGTCATTGAAAATCCGGCAGAGATTGAAGAATCACCCGATGAACCATCCATCGATGTCATCCATCTTGATTCCTTGTATGAGGCTCTAGTCTCGCCAATAGCTGAAGGGCAAGAACTGGACAACTGGACAGCAGAGGACATCCCTGTACTCAATTTCGAGTAAAGTACTTTTGGTTATCTATACTTGATCATTTTGTCCATGGTGGCAAGTGTAATATTGTAAATGAACCCTTTTCTTATGTTATAAATATTAATGAATTAATAGCGCATTTTATATCCAATTCCCTTTTTCTTTCCTTTTTGAAATCTATCCTTATAATATATTCCATTTTCGTTTCTTCAGGACCATTCATCAATTAACACCTAATAATTCAATAGACTCAGAAATTCCTCTGGTTAATTTTGAAATCCCCATAACTGCCATTATTTCAAGTGATTCTGAGGTGGAACTCACAGAAGAAAGGGATGAAAGAGATGAACCTTCCCTAGTGCCTTGTGGGGTCGAAACGCACACCGTAAACTTAGGCACGAAAGAAGTAAAAGGGAACTTAAGGTTGTGGAGAGTGAAGAATTAGAAGATATGGTCAGTTTGCTCAAAGAATTCCTGGACGTATTTTCATGGAGCTATGACGATATGACCGGCTTAGACCCCCAGATAGTGACGCACAAAATTCCCCTAATTCCGGGGACAATCCCGGTAAAGCAGAAACTAAGAAGAATGAACCCTGACACGCTGCTCAAAGTTAGGGACGAAGTCAAAAAGCAATATGATGCTGGGTTTCTGGAAGTAGTCAAATATTCTCAATGGATAGCTAACGTGTAACACCCTCCCGGTAGCAACTCCGTACATCCTGCTGTTCCGGTGACCGGTGTCAGTCCGGACAACTAGAACGTCCGGAAAAATATTTAAACTACAGTGAGGGACCATAATTAACTCAAATATTAATAAGAAAAATTTGGTAAAAATTTTAGAAATAAAATACAACCGAGTTAAACGAGCCGGTGCCCAAGCGATGGGTAGCCAGAGGGAAGTTGCGGTTCTCGCAACGAGGAGCCCTAGACCCATGGGAAAAATTATAAAATAATTTTTGGGACTCCAGAGAAGGATTACTGAGGTTCCTATGGCATTAGAATGCCAAGAAAATACCTAGAAAAATTTTTCAATCGGTACAGACAATTTTGACCCGTTAAGCCAAACGGAGGGCATTTTGGTCATTTCGCCTTTAGAGGTGATTTTTGGCCGACTTGTCCAATTGAGTAAATAAATATTGTGACATAAAATATGAATTAATATTGATGAAAAATTTATTAAAAATGAGAAATGAAAATAAGAAAACAAAAGTAAGAAGAAAAGTAAGTAAATGGGAATTGTGACATCATAATTATGTCATTTAAAAATGGTCCACCAATCACCATATAACAAAGACACTTAAAACAAACTAAAGAGGCTGAAAATAAAAGAAAAATGTCATCTTCTTCCTTTGGACCCCAACCAAATAAACCTCTTCCTTTCCTCCCTCCATTGATGTTCAATCAAGCAAGCTTAATTCCTTCCTTTGTTACACCACTAAACCCTAACTCCTTTCATTAAAACTTGACCATATCTCTAGGGGAAACTTTTGGCAGCCAAGAAGAGGAAAGAAAGTGAAGTTTGAGTTGGGAAAAATCTGCCCTATTCAAGGTTAGTGCATTAGATACTTAAAACTCTTTATTTTTATGATTTGTAACTTGAATTGAGTAAGAATTGTAACTAAAATGAACAAGAATTATGTGTATACATACTATGAATTTTCGGCAGCCCTTGTGAAGGAATTATTTTGATTGTTTTGATGGACTTAGAGTGAACTAGAGCTTATGTTTAAAGTGTATACATAAACATATACAAAGAATGAAAGAGTTGAATAAGGAATTTGTGAAAACTCATATGGGAATTAGGGTTTTGAGAAGTGAAAAATTGACTTGGCTTAGGAAATTGATAGAGAACATTTTAATGGTCAATTAGTGACCATTTTAGGTAAGTTGACCACAATTTGGACTGAAAAATAGTATGGCAAAGTGAATGTGTAGGCTGCCCTAGGACAGCAGCAGGGTGACTGAAATTTCAGTCCACTTGGACTGCCATAACTTGGGCTGTGTTGGTCCAATTGGTGTTTGGCCAATTGGACATGAAACTAGGCTTATAATGGCACATTTTTACTGAAGAAACCATGCCCAAAAGACCAAAGCAAGAGGACCAAAAGTTGGCCCCAATTTGGACACCCTGCAACTGATTCTGCAGAATGTCCAAATGAACAGTAACTGTTCATTTTTCCATAAATCACTGTAGATTTGGTCAATTGACCTGAAATTTTTACAGCAACAAGTTAAGACATAGACAAACAACTTTCATGAAGGAACCCACCCCAAATTATGGCCAGAACCCATCCAACCAAGTGATTCCAGTTACTGTTCATGTTACTGTAGATATGGTCAATTCTGCAGATTGGCAATCCGGCCAGCTGTGGTTTTTGGACCATATCTTGAGTTACAAAACTCCAAATGGAGTGATTCAAAAAAATAAATTCAACTAGACAAAATAATGAACAACTTTCATGTTTTCCATTTCTTCAAATTCCCACTGCAACAGTGTCCAATGGAATAGTAAAATTGAGCTACAAAAACTGAAAATTCTGCTTCCCTTGGTTTAAACTTTGAAATGGTATAAATGCTTAATGCCAACAAGTTTTGAATGCCAAATGTGGTATATTGGGAGTGCCAAAGTCAATGTACATATTTTCTACCCAAAAGTGAACATTTTTGTTGACCAATGAGGTGAATAGTGACACCAAAAACTTGAAATTCGCAAATTGATGAATTTAAAGGTTTCAAATGTCCTAGTATACCTAACAAGATTGGTTTGGATAGTTTGGCATGCCAATAGGGTTCAGTTAGCAAGATCGCACATGGCAATATGCCATTCCGTGATTTTATGGCTTTTAGCCATTCGACCTTGTATTGAGCTTTGGCCTTGTGCTCGATGTTATCACAAATTTGTTAGTCGCTCGCTGCACACCGAGATGCATATGTGACCGATGGTGTGACGGCGAGGTACTTGATACCCGTGCGGTTACCCGTTTATCGATCCGATGCCTAGTGTAGGTTACTTGGGCAACCAAATGAATAAAAGTGGGCAAAGTTAATGAAATAATAGATATACCAATACCAAATAAAGAAATCATACACATTCTATACATACTTACTTTCTGCTATTTTTCTTTTATTATATTATTGCACCACTAAGCATTATTGCTTAGCGCGTTGCTTTTGCCACGCGTAAGTACTGGAGATACAGATCGTGAGCCCAGTAGACCGCAGACTGGGTGAGTCCATCCTGCAGTTCTGCACAGTGTCCGTGTCACCTCAACTTCTGCAGTGCATTGGTAGGACACTAGGTGTCATTTTGATATTTTGTAGCTAATTTTACTTTCTCATATGTATTTGAACTTTTGTAATGTATTTTGAGGTTCATGTAAATAATGAAGATTTATGGTTATGTATGGAAGTAATTTGAGTATTTATTTGTTGTTTATACATATGAGTACCCTGAGAAATGATGATTGAGAACTGAAATTGAAATGTTGTTGAGATCTTGATATTGAGACTTTGTTGATGAATTGAAGTTGGGATTGTTTGGAAAATTATTTGGAAGTGTTTTTAACAGGTTCCGAAGAACTGTTTTCTCCATTTTTAGCCGGTACTCTGCCGGATTTTCTTTAAAATTTTTGGAACCTCAAATAAATAATATTTTCGATAAATGGCTTAAATAAAGTATGTTTCATAAATTATATTCAAAGGCATAATATAAATTAATTAAGGTATATTAGAGTGTGCCGGTACACCGTGTGGCATTACTTACTCGAGTATACTGTACACGGGTAAGGGGTGTCACATTTAGTGGTATCAGAGCACGGTTTAGGCGTTTTCCGGGCCTAGATTGAGTCCATACCATGCATTGCATTTGTAAGAGTCGAGGTGACACTAATGCAGATCTGTTTGTCTTTCTTATTTTGAATAAGATATGGACCCTTCATCTCAAAGAGCAGTCGAGGAGGAAGTGGAGAGTCATGCTCCACCTGCAGCAGCGGAGACTGGGGGCATGGGAGAACCTGCTTCGCCAGCTCAAGCCGAGCCTGCTCAGCCTCCACAGGCCATGTTCCAACAAATGGCCGATTTCTTTAGACAAATGGCCGGAGTAATGCCAGCAGCACCACCACCACCACCAGCTCCACAGCAAAATTACACCGGGAAAGGCTAAGAAAGTTTGGAGCAGTGGACTTTTTCGGTAAGAGAGAAGATGACTCATTGCGGTGAGAATTGGTTGAGCAGAACGGCAGAGTCTTAAAACAACTCCACCGCACCTCGAGCAAAATCTAGAAGCTGCAGATCCTTGTTGCAAGACGATGCCTACGAATGGTGGGACATGTGTCAGTGAAGTGCAGCCGGAAGTCAGAATTTGAGACTTCTTTCTCTCCGAATTCAAGAAGAAATATGTGGGTATTGTATACCTGGAAGAGAGAAGAAGAGAGTTTATTAACCTGAGGCAGAGACAGTTGTCAGTGGCCGAATATGAGAAGGAATTTGTTCGATTAAGCCGCTATGGAAGGGAGATAGTCCCTAATGAAGCTGAAAGATGTAAGAGATTTGAAGAGGGACTAAATGACAACATCAAGATCCAGCTCACCGCCACAGGAATCACAGAATTTACCAAGTTAGTGGAAGCTGCTATAAAGGTTGAAAAAGTAAGAATCAGTGAGCAGACTAGAAGGGAAAGACAGCAGAAGAGGGGACCGGGTCAGACTAGCTCATCTCCTGCATATGGGAAGAAGTTCAAAGGTCCACCTGCACAGAGTTCAGGGCAACCACAAGGTCAGGGTCAATCTCAGGGGCCCAGGCCACAGTATACCCCTAGGAGAGGACAGTCCACACCATCAGTGGGCAGCTCTCCAGGGATGGGGTTCAGGGGACCAGCCCCAGCATCTTCTGCATGTCCACACTGCCTGAAGTGGCACAAGGGGGAGTGTTGGAGAGTGACTGGTGCCTGCTTGAGATGTGGGTCGACAGAACATCAGCTGAGGAACTGTCCACACAGAACTACTACAGCTGCTCCAACACAAGCATGCACCGCTCCGCACTACGCAGAGGTAGAAAATCTGTAAATGAGGTTGTTGGACCATCACAGAGGCTCAGACTGAGCCACAGAGAGGCGGATAATGTACCACTGCTAGAAATTATGCCCTGAGAGCTCAGGAGGAGCAAGATGCCCCGGACGTCATCAGGGGTACGTTCTCCCTCTATAATACACCTGTGCATACATTGGTGGATCCAGGATCCACTCATTCATATATCTGCATCAACCTACCCGTAGAAAGGGGGATACTAGGAGGGGAGAGTGACCAAGACATTCTGGTCACTAATCCATTGGGCCACAGTGTAGTAGTGAACAAGGTATACAAGGGTTGCCCGTTAAGGATTCAGGGGTATGAATTCTTGGCAGACCTGATTGAGTTGCCCTTCCACGAGTTTCACGTGATTTTGGGAATGGACTGGTTGTCACGTCATCAGGCAATAGTTGATTGCAAATTGAAGAGAATTTCTCTGAAAACTCCTGAGGGTAATGAGATTACAGTTGTGGGTGAAAGGACAGATTTCTTGTCCAATGTCATCTCACCACGATTGCAAGAAGAATGATGAGAAAAGGTCGTGAAGCCTACCTAGCACATGTGGTGGATACTAGGCAAAGCTAAGCCAAACCCGGGTGACATACCCACGAAGAGATTTCTAAGAGGTATTTCAGAAGAGTTGCACGTTTGCCACCGTAAAGGGAAGTTGAATTTGCTATTGAGACAACTGGTACAAAGACCCATTTCCATTGCTCCTTATAGGATGGCACCCACTAATTGAGGGAGTTGAAAACTTCGATTGCAAGAGTTGCTTGATAAGGGGTTCCTACGCCCCAGTGTGTCACCATGGGGAGCTCCAGAGCGGTTTGTAAAGAAGACGGATGGGACTTTGAGGCTTTGCATTGATTACCGGCAGTTGAATAAAGTGACTGCGAAGAATAAATATCCGTTGCCTAGAATTGATGATCTGTTTGATCAGTTGAAGGGAGCAAGACTATTTTCTAAGATTGATCTCGCATCGTGGTATCATCGATTGAGGGTGAAGGATGCAGATGTGCCAAAGATCGCATTCAGACCCGGTATGGGCATTATGAGTTTCGTGATGCCCTTTGGCCTAACAAATGCACCAATGGCATTCATGGACCTTATGAACCGTATCTTCCATCCAGACCTAGATCGGTTCGTAGTGGTCTTTATTGATGATATTTTGGTGTATTCCAAGACCAGGGAAGAACATGATGAGTATTTGAGGAGTGTTCTTCCAACCCTGAGAGAAAAGAAGTCAGATGCTAAGTTGTCCAAGTGTGACTTTTGGTTGAGTGAGATTGCATTCCTTGGACACATAGTGTCACCGATGGGATTAGGTGGATCCCAAGAAAATAGAAGCGATGATGGAATGGAAGCCTCCCAGAATACAACCGAGGTCAAGCTTCTGGGGCTAGCTGGTATTACAGAGATTTGTGAAGGGATTTTCTTTAATATTGCTCCAATGACAAAGTTGTTAAAAAAGAATTTAAGATTTGATTGGAATGACAAGTGATAGACAAGTATTGAGAGGTTAATGGCTATGTATAAAGAGGCACCAGTGTTAACACAGCCAGTGTCAGGAAAAGACTTTGTGGTCTACAGTGATGCCTCACATAATGGGCTAGGGTGTGTATTGATGCAAGAGGGAAAGGTGGTCGCTTATGCTTCCAGGCAGCTAAGGCCACATGAACAGAATTACCCTACCCATGATCTAGAGCTTGCAGCAATTATCTTCGCACTGAAGATATGGAGGCATTACTTGTATGGTGAAAAGTGCTACATTTACACAGACCATAAAAGCCTGAAATATTTGCCAACTGAGAGGGAGCTCAACCTTAGACAGAGGCGATGGATTGAGTTCCTGAAGGATTATGATTGTGTGATTGACTACCATCCTGGGAAGGCAAATGTAGTTGCTGATGCTTTGAGCAGAAAGTCCATCACAGCTTTGAGATCATTGAATGCCCGTCTATCTTTGATTCGAGATGGAGCTATTTTGGCTGAGTTGCAAGTGAGGCCAAACTCTGACAGATTTTAGATGGGCAAAAAGTAGATGAAAAGTTACTGGCTATTATGAGCAAAATCCCAGAGGGAAAAGCAACTGACCATGAGGTGAAAGCAGATGGGTGTCTGTATTACAAAGGAAGACTGTGTGTACCAGATAATGGGGAATTGAAAGCCAGCATTCTAAAAGAGGCACACACCAGTGTATATGCTATGCACCCAGGAAGTACAAAGATGTATCATGATCTGAAGCTTCAGTATTGGTGGCCTGGTATGAAAAAGGACATAGCTGACTATGTGACTAAATGCTTGACATGTCAGCAAGTCAAGGCAGAACATCAAGTTCCATCAGGATTGCTACAGCCTATACGCATACCTGAATGGAAATGGGATCGGGTCACCATGGATTTTGTAAGTGGTCCACCTCTCACCCGGAAGAAACATGATGCAGCATGGGTAATAGTGGATAGATTGACCAAGTCAGCACACTTTCTGCCAGTTAGGACTGACTACTCACTAGAGAAGTTAGCAGAATTGTATATCAGTGAGATAGTTAGACTGCATGGAATTCCACTTTCCATTATATCTGATCGAGACCCAAGGTTTACATCAAGATTTTGGAAGAAGTTGCATGAGTCCTTGGGTACACAACTCCACTTCAGCACAGCTTTCCATCCTCAGACGGATGGGCAATCAGAAAGAGTAATCCAGGTAAACAATTAAAAACAATGGAATTGATACAAATATTGAATTGAAATGATAACAATAACATGAAATATATGTCAGGTCCTTGAGGATATGCTGAGGAGTTGTGTCATTGAATTTGAGGGAAGTTGGGATAGATACCTCCCACTGGCAGAATTTGCATACAACAATAGCTACCAAGCTAGCATCCAAATGGCTCCATATGAAGCACTGTATGGGAGAAAATGTAGAACTCCAGTGTGCTGGACTGAATTAGGCGAAGACAAACTGGTGGGGCCAGACCTGGTGAAACAGACTGAGGAGAAAGTAAAACTAATCAAAGCCAATCTGAAGGTTGCCTCAGATAGACAGAAATCTTATGCCGACCTGAAGAGAAAAGAAATAGAATATGCGGTTGGCGATAAAGTGTTCCTCAAGGTGTCACCGTGGAAGAAAGTATTGAGGTTTGGAAGGAAAGGTAAGTTAAGCCCTAGGTTCATTGGCCCATATGAAGTCATTGAACGTGTGGGTCCAGTGGCCTATAGGCTAGCTTTACCACCAGAGCTGGACAAGATTCACAATGTGTTTCACGTATCCATACTCAGAAGATACCGCTCAGATCCTTCACATGTCATCTCCCGGGAAGAAATTGAAATACAACCGGATTTGACGTATGAAGAAGAACCTCTACGGATCCTGGCTCGGGAAGTGAAAGAGTTGAGGAACAAGCGATTCCATCGTGAAAGTGCTATGGAGGCACCACAACACCGAGGAGGCAACTTGGGAAAGTGAAGAGACGATGAGGCAACATTCCTCAACTGTTTGCATCGAGTAAATTTCGAGGACGAAATTTAAATTAGAGGAAGAGTTGTAATACCCTCCCGTAGCAACTCAGTACATCCTGCTCCTGTGATCGGTGTCGGTCCTGACTAGAACGCCCGAAAAATATTTAAAAGACAGTGTGGGTCCATAATTAACTCAAATATTAATAAGAAAAATTTGGTAAAAATTTTAGAAATAAAATACAACCGAGTTAAACGAGCCGGTGCCCAAGCGATGGGTAACCAGAGGGAAGTTGCGGTTCTCGCAACGAGGAGCCCTAGACCCGGGGGAAAAATTATAAAATAATTTTTGGGACTCCAGAGAAGGATTACTGAGGTTCCTATGGCATTAGAATGCCAAGAAAATACCTAGAAAATTTTTTCAATCGGTACAGACAATTTTGACCCGTTAAGCCAAACGGAGGGCATTTTGGTCATTTCGCCTTTAGAGGAGATTTTTGGCCGACTTGTCCAATTGAGTAAATAAATATTGTGACATAAAATATGAATTAATATTGATGAAAATTTTATTAAAAATGAGAAATGAAAATAAGAAAACAAAAGTAAGAAGAAAAGTAAGTAAATGGGAATTGTGACATCATAATTATGTCATTTAAAAATGGTCCACCAATCACCATATAACAAAGACACTTAAAAACAAACTAAAGAGGCTGAAAATAAAAGAAAAATATCATCTTCTTCCTTTGGACCCCAACCAGCCGAAACCTCTTCCTTTCCTCCCTGCATTGATGTTCAATCAAGCAAGCTTAATTCCTTCCTTTGTTGCACCACTAAACCCTAACTCCTTTTATTAAAACTTGACCATATCCCTAGGGGAAACTTTTGGCAGCCAAGAAGAGGAAAGAAAGTTAAGTTTGAGTTGGGAAAAATCTGCCCTATTCAAGGTTAGTGCATTAGATACTTAAAACTCTTTATTTTTATGATTTGTAACTTGAATTGAGTAAGAATTGTAACTAAAATGAACAAGAATTATGTGTATACATATTATGAATTTTGGGCAGCCCTTGTGAAGGAATTATTTTGATTGTTTTGATGGACTTAGAGTGAACTAGAGCTTATGTTTAAAGTGTATACATAAACATATACAAAGAATGAAAGAGTTGAATAAGGAATTTGTGAAAACTCAATTGGGAATTAGGGTTTTGAGAAGTGAAAAATTGACTTGGCTTAGGAAATTGTTAGAGAACATTTTAATGGTCAATTAGTGACCATTTTAGGTAAGTTGACCACAATTTGGACTGAAAAATAGTATGGCAAAGTGAATGTGTAGGTCGCCCTAGGACAAAGAGTTAGTGGTGATCAAATTTCAGTCCACTTGGACTGCCATAACTTGGGCTGTGTTGGTCCAATTGGTGTTTGGCCAATTGACATGAAACTAGGCTTATAATGGCACATTTTTGCTGAAGAAACCATGCCCAAAAGACCAAAGCAAGAGGACCAAAAGTTGGCCCCAATCCGGACACCCTGCAACTGATTTTTCAGAATGACCAAATGAATAGTAACTGTTCATTTGGCCATAACTCACTATAGATTTGGTCAATTGACCTGAAATTTTTACAGCAACAAGTTAAGACATAGAAAAACAACTTTCATGAAGGAACCCACCCCAAATTATGGCCAGAACCTATCCAACCAAGTGATTCCAGTTACTGTTCATGTTACTGTAGATATGGTCAATTCTGCAGATTGGCAATCCGGCCAGCTGTGGTTTTTGGACCATATCTTGAGTTACAAAACTCCAAATGGAGTGATTCAAAAAAATAAATTCAACTAGACAAAATAAGGAACAACTTTCATGTTTTCCATTTCTTCAAATTCCCACTGCAACAGTGTCCAATGGAATAGTAAAGTTGAGCTACAAAAACTGAAAATTCTGCTTCCCTTGGTTTAAACTTTGAAATGGTATAAATGCTTAATGCCAACAAGTTTTGAATGCCAAATGTGGTATATTGGGAGTGCCAAAGTCAATGTACATATTTTCTACCCAAAAGTGAACATTTTTGTTGACCAATGAGGTGAATAGTGACACCAAAAACTTGAAATTCGCAAATTGATGAATTTAAAGGTTTCAAATGTCCTAGTATACCTAACAAGATTGGTTTGGATAGTTTGGCATGCCAATAGGGTTCAGTTAGCAGTACTGCACATGGCAATATGCCATTCCGTGATTTTATGGCTTTTAGCCATTCTGACCTTGTATTGAGCTTTGGCCTTGTGCCTGATGTTATCACAGCTTGTTAGCTGTTCTGTTGCACACCGGGAGATGCATATGTGACCGATGGTGTGACGGCCCGAGGTACTTGATACCCAGTGCCAGTTTACCCGTTTATCCAGTCCAATCATCTAGTGTAGGTTACTTGGGCAACCAAATGAATAAAAGTGGGCAAAGTTAATGAAATAATAGATATACCAATACCAAATAAAGAAATCATACACATTCTATACATACTTACTTTCTGCTATTTTTCTTTTATTATATTATTGCACCACTAAGCATTATTGCTTAGCGCGTTGCTTTTGCCACGCGTAGGTACTGGAGATACAGATCGTGAGCCCAGTAGACCGCAGACTGGGTGAGTCCATCCTGCAGTTCTGCACAGTGTCCGTGTCACCTCAACTTCTGCAGTGCATTGGTAGGACACTAGGTGTCATTTTGATATTTTGTAGCTAATTTTACTTTCTCATATGTATTTGAACTTTTGTAATGTATTTTGAGGTTCATGTAAATAATGAAGATTTATGGTTATGTATGGAAGTAATTTGAGTAATTTTTTGTTGTTTATACATATGAGTACCCTGAGAAATGATGATTGAGAACTGAAATTGAAATGTTGTTGAGATCTTGATATTGAGACTTTGTTGATGAATTGAAGTTGGGATTGTTTGGAAAATTATTTGGAAGTGTTTTTAACAGGTTCCGAAGAACTGTTTTCTCCATTTTTAGCCTGATCACGGATTTTCTTTAAAATTTTCGGAACCTCAAATAAATAATATTTTCGATAAATGGCTTAAATAAAGTATGTTTCATAAATTATATTAAAAGGCATAATATAAATTAATTAAGTTATATTAAATTGTGCAGGTACAACGTGTGGCATTACTTACTCGGGTATACTGTACACGGGTAAGGGGTGTCACATTTAGTGGTATCAGAGCACGGTTTAGGCGTTTCTGGGCCTAGATTGAGTCCATACCATGCATTGCATTTGTAAGAGTCGAGGTGACACTAATGCAGATCTGTTTGTCTTTCTTATTTTGAATAGGATATGGACCCTTCATCTCAAAGAGCAGTCGAGGAGGAAGTGGAGAGTCATGCTCCACTGCGCAGCAATGAGACTGGGGCATGGGAGAACTCGCTCACTGACTCAAGCCGAGCCTCGGCCTCCACGAGCCATGTTCCAACAAATGGCCGATTTCTTTAGACAAATGGCCGGAGTAATGCCAAGAAGCACCACCACCACCACGGCTCCACAAAGAAAATTACAGGAAAGGCTAAGAAAGTTTGGAGCGGTGGACTTTTTCAGAAGAGAGAAGATGACTCATTGCGGTAGAATTGGTTGAACAGAACGGGCAGAGTCTTAAAACAACTCCACTGCACCTCAGAGCAAAATCCAAAAGCTGCAGTATCCTTGTTGCAAGACGATGCCTACGAATGGTGGGACACTGTGTCTAGTGAAGTGCAGCCAGAAGCTGTAACTTGGGACTTCTTTCTCTCCGAATTCAAGAAGAAATATGTGGGTACTGTATACCTGGAAGAGAGAAGAAGAGAGTTTATTAACCTGAGGCAGACAGGTTGTCGGGTCGAATATGAGAAGGAATTTGTTCGATTAAGCCGCTATGGAAGGGAGATAGTCCCTAATGAAGCTGAAAGATGTAAGAGATTTGAAGAGGGACTAAATGACAACATCAAGATCCAGCTCACTGCCCTGGGAATCATAGAATTTACCAAGTTAGTAGAAGCTGCTATAAAGGTTGAAAAAGTAAGAATCAGTGAGCAGACTAGAAGGGAAAGACAGCAGAAGAGGGGACCGGGTCAGACTAGCTCATCTCCTGCATATGGGAAGAAGTTCAAAGGTCCACACGCATGAGTTCGTGGCAACCACAAGGTCGTGGTCAATCTCAGGGCCTGTGCCACAAGATACCCCTAGAGAGGACAGTCCACACCATCGGTGGCGCCTCCAGTGGATGGGGTTCAGGACCACCCAAAGATCTTCTCGCATGTCCACACCGCTGAAGTGGCACAAGGGGGAGTGTTGGAGAGTGACTGGTGCTCGCTTGAGATGTGGGTCGGCGAACATCACCGAGGAACCATCCACACGTAACTACTACACCTGCTCCAACACAAGCGCATGCACCGCTCCGCACTACAGAGGTAGAAAATCTGGTAAATCTGAGGCTGTTGGACTATCACAGAGGCCTACATCTGAGCCAGCAGAGAGGCCAGATAACAGACCACCTGCTAGAAATTATGCCCTGAGAGCTCAGGAGGAGCAAGATGCCCCGGACGTCATCAGGGGTACGTTCTCTCTCTACAATACACCTGTGCATGCATTGGTGGATCCAGGATCCACTCATTCATATATCTGCATCAACCTACCCGTAGAAAGGGGGATACTAGTAGGGAGAGTGACCAAGACATTACGGTCACTAATCCATTGGGCCACGCAGTAGTAGTGAACAAGGTATACAAGGGTTGCGGTTAAGGATTCAGGTATGAATTCTTGGCGCACTGATTGAGTTGCCCTTCCACGAGTTTCACGTGATTTTGGGAATGGACCGTTGTCACGTCATCGTGCAATAGTTGATTGCAAATTGAAGAGAATTTCTCCAAAACTCCCGAGGGTAATGAGATTACGATTGTGGGTGAAAGGATGATTTCTTGTCCAATGTCATCTCGACCATAGTTGCAAGAAGAATGATGAGAAAAGGTGTGAAGCCTACCTAGCACATGTGGTGGATACTAGGCAAAGCTAAGCCAAACACAGGTGACATACCCACGAAGAGATTTCAAGAGGTATTTCGAAGAGTTGCACGGTTTGCCACCGTAAAGGGAAGTTGAATTTGCTATTGAGACAACGCCGGCACAAAGACCCATTTCCATTGCTCCTTATAGGATGGCACCCACGGAATTGAGGAGTTGAAAACTTGGTTGCAAGAGTTGCTTGATAAGGGGTTCATACGCCCCAGTGTGTCACCATGGGGAGCTCCAGTGCTGTTTGTAAAGAAGAAGGATGGGACTTTGAGGCTTTGCATTGATTACCGGCAGTTGAATAAAGTGACTGCGAAGAATAAATATCCGTTGCCTAGAATTGATGATCTGTTTGATCAGTTGAAGGGAGCAGGAGTATTTTCTAAGATTGATCTCAGATCAGGGTATCATCAGTTGAGGGTGAAGGATGCAGATGTGCCAAAGATCGCATTCAGACCGGTATGGGCATTATGAGTTTCTCGTGATGCCCTTTGGCCTAACAAATGCACCAAAGAAAGATTCATGGACCTTATGAACCGTATCTTCCATCCATACCTAGATCGGTTCGTAGTGGTCTTTATTGATGATATTTTGGTGTATTCCAAGACCAGGGAAGAACATGATGAGTATTTGAGGATTGTTCTTCCAACCCTGAGAGAAAAGAAGCTGTATGCTAAGTTGTCCAAGTGTGACTTTTGGTTGAGTGAGATTGCATTCCTTGGACACATAGTGTCAGCTGATGGGATTAGGGTGGATCCCAAGAAAATAGAAGCAGTGATGGAATGGAAGCCTCCCAGGAATACAACTGAGGTCAGAAGCTTCTTGGGGCTAGCTGGGTATTACAGGAGATTTGTGAAGGGATTTTCTTTAATAGCTGCTCCAATGACCAAGTTGTTACACAAGAATGTTAGATTTGACTGGAATGACAAGTGTCAGACCAGTTTTGAGAAGTTGAAGGCTTTGTTGACAGAGGCACCAGTGTTAACACAGCCAGTGTCAGGAAAAGACTTTGTGGTCTACAGTGATGCCTCACATAATGGGCTAGGGTGTGTATTGATGCAAGAGGGAAAGGTGGTCGCTTATGCTTCCAGGCAGCTAAGGCCACATGAGCAATTACCCTACCCATGATCTAGAGCTTGCAGCAATTATCTTCGTGATCAAGATATGGAGGCATTACTTGTATGGTGAAAAGTGCTACATTTACATGCACCATAAAAGCTCAAATATTTGCCAACCGAGAGGAGCTCAACCTTAGACAGAGGCGATGGATTGAGTTCTGAAGGATTATGATTGTGTGATTGACTACCATCCCGGGAAGGCAAATGTAGTTCTTGATGCTTTGAGCGAAAAGTCCATCACACTTTGAGATCATTGAATGCCCGTCTATCTTTGATTCGAGATGGAGCTATTTTGGCCGAGTTGCAAGTGAGGCCAAACTCGCTCTGATAGATTTTAGATGGGCAAAAAGTAGATGAAAAGTTATCGCTATTATGAGCAAAATCCCGGAGGGAAAAGCAAATCGACCATGAGGTGAAAGCGGATGGGTGTCTCAGATACAAAGGAAGACTGTGTACGGATAATGGGGAATTGAAAGCCAAGATTCTAAAAGAGGCACACACGGTATATGCTATGCACCTGGAAGTACAAAGATGTATCATGATCCAAGCTTGATTGGTGGCCTGGTATGAAAAAGGACATAGCTGACTATGTGACTAAATGCTTGACATGTCAGCAAGTCAAGGCAGAACATCAAGTTCCATCAGGATTGCTACAGCCTATACGCATACCTGAATGGAAATGGGATCGGTCACCATGGATTTTGTAAGTGGTCCACCTCTCACCGGAAGAAACATGATGCAAAGATGGGTAATAGTGGATAGATTGACCAAGTCAAGACACTTTCGCGATTAGACCGACTACTCACTAGAGAAGTTAGCGTAATTGTATATCGATGAGATAGTTAGATCGCATGGAATTCCACTTTCCATTATATCCGATCGAGACCCAAGGTTTACATCAAGATTTTGGAAGAAGTTGCATGAGTCCTTGGGTACACAACTCCACTTCAGCACAGCTTTCCATCCTCAGACGGATGGGCAATCAGAAAGAGTAATCCAGGTAAACAATTAAAAACAATGGAATTGATACAAATATTGAATTGAAATGATAACAATAACATGAAATATATGTCAGGTCCTTGAGGATATGCTGAGGAGTTGTGTCATTGAATTTGAGGGAAGTTGGGATAGATACCTCCCATCGCGTAATTTGCATACAACAATAGCTACCAAGCTAGCATCCAAATGGCTCCATATGAAGCAATTGTATGGGAGAAAATGTAGAACTCAGCAGTCCGGACTGAATTAGGCGAAGACAAATCGGTGGGGCGGCACTGTGAAACAGATCGAGGAGAAAGTAAAACTAATCAAAGCCAATCTGAAGGTTGCCTCAGATAGACAGAAATCTTATGCCGACCTGAAGAGAAAAGAAATAGAATATGCGGTTGGCGATAAAGTGTTCCTCAAGGTGTCACCGTGGAAGAAAGTATTGAGGTTTGGAAGGAAAGGTAAGTTAAGCCCTAGGTTCATTGGCCCATATGAAGTCATTGAACGTGTGGGTCCAGTGGCCTATAGGCTAGCTTTACCACCAGAGCTGGACAAGATTCACAATGTGTTTCACGTATCCATACTCAGAAGATACCGCTCAGATCCTTCACATGTCATCTCCCGGGAAGAAATTGAAATACAACCGGATTTGACGTATGAAGAAGAACCTCTACGGATCCTGGCTCGGGAAGTGAAAGAGTTGAGGAACAAGCAGATTCCACTGGTGAAAGTGCTTTGGAGGCACCACAACACCGAGGAGGCAACTTGGGACAGTGAATAGACGATGAGGCAACATTCCCTCAACTGTTTGCATCGGGTAAATTTCGAGGACGAAATTTAAATTAGAGGAAGAGTTGTAACACCCTCCCGTAGCAACTCCGTACATCCTGGCTCGGTGATCGGTCGGTCCCACACCTAGAACGTCCGAAAAATATTTAAACTACAGTGAGGACCATAATTAACTCAAATATTAATAAGAAAAATTTGGTAAAAATTTTAGAAATAAAATACAACCGAAGTTAAACGCAGTATGCCCAAGCGATGGGTAACCAGAGGGAAGTTGCGGTTCTCGCAACGAGGAGCCCTAGACCCGGGGGAAAAATTATAAAATAATTTTTGGGACTCCAGAGAAGGATTACTGAGGTTCCTATGGCATTAGAATGCCAAGAAAATACCTAGAAAAATTTTTCAATCGGTACAGACAATTTTGACCCGTTAAGCCAAACGGAGGGCATTTTGGTCATTTCGCCTTTAGAGGAGATTTTTGACCGAATTGTCCAATTGAGTAAATAAATATTGTGACATAAAATATGAATTAATATTGATGAAAAATTTATTAAAAATGAGAAATGAAAATAAGAAAACAAAAGTAAGAAGAAAAGTAAGTAAATGGGAATTGTGACATCATAATTATGTCATTTAAAAATGGTCCACCAATCACCATATAACAAAGACACTTAAAACAAACTAAAGAGGCTGAAAATAAAAGAAAAATGTCATCTTCTTCCTTTGGACCCCAACCAGCCGAAACCTCTTCCTTTCCTCCCTCCATTGATGTTCAATCAAGCAAGCTTAATTCCTTCCTTTGTTACACCACTAAACCCTAACTTAATTCAATCAAGCAAGCATTATTGCTTAGCACATTGCTTTTGCCACGCGTAGGTACTGGAGATACAGATCGTGAGCCCAGTAGACCGCAGACTGGGTGAGTCCATCCTGCAGTTCTGCACAGTGTCCGTGTCACCTCAACTTCTGCAGTGCATTGGTAGGACACTAGGTGTCATTTTGATATTTTGTAGCTAATTTTACTTTCTCATATGTATTTGAACTTTTGTAATGTATTTTGAGGTTCATGTAAATAATGAAGATTTATGGTTATGTATGGAAGTAATTTGAGTATTTATTTGTTGCTTATACATATGAGTACCCTGAGAAATGATGATTGAGAGATGTTGTTGAGATCTTGATATTGAGACTTTGTTGATGAATTGAAGTTGGGATTGTTTGGAAAATTATTTGGAAGTGTTTTTAACAGGTTCCGAAGAACTGTTTTCTCCATTTTTAGCCGGTACTCTGCCTAATTTTCTTTAAAATTTTCGGAACCTCAAATAAATAATATTTTCGATAAATGGCTTAAATAAAGTATGTTTCATAAATTATATTCAAAGGCATAATATAAATTAATTAAGGTATATTAGAGTGTGCCGGTACACCGTGTGGCATTACTTACTTGGGTATACTGTACACGGGTAAGGGGTGTCACATAACGTCGTCCCGGTAATGAAGAAGGACGGAAGAGTCAGGGTGTGCGTTGATTACAATGACCTTAATAAAGCAAGTTTGAAAGAGGATTTCCCTCTCCCTCACATAGATGTGTTAGTAGACAATGCTGTGGGATTGAGCAGGTGTTCGTGTATCGATGGGGCATCTGGGTACAACCAAATCCCAATGGATGAAGAGGACAAGGAAAAAACCGCTTTTATCACTCAATGGGGAGTATTTTGCTATCGGGTCATGCCTTTCGGGTTAAAGAATGCTGGCACCACCTACCAACGCGCTATGGTCACATTATTCCACGATATGATGCATAAAGAAGTGGAGGTGTACGTGGATGATATGATCATCAAATCTAGGGGAGGAGGAAGCCATGTGTCAGTGCTGAGGAAAGTATTCGAGAGACTCAGAAAATATCAGCTGAAACTGAACCCTGCTAAATGCATATTCGGAGCTAGATCTGGGAAATTGTTGGGATTCATAGTGAGTGAGAAGGGAATAGAAGTTGATCCAGACAAAGTCCGAGCTATTCAAGAGATGCCATCCCCAAAAACAGAAAGGGAGGTGCGCAGTTTCCTGGGGAAGTTGAACTACATATCGAGATTTATTTCCAATCTCACCACTAAAGTTGAGCCTATTTTTAGACTACTCCAAAAAAACAACACTACTCAATGGGATTCAGTCTGTCAAGAGGCTTTCGAGAAAATCAAGCAGTACCTGTCAAACCCACCAGTATTGGTTCCGCTGGTGGCAGGAAGACCGCTGATTCTGTATATGGCAGTCCAACAAAGCTCAATGGGATGTGTTTTGGGGCAACATGATGATACCGGCCGAAAGGAGAGGGCTATTTATTACCTGAGCAAGAAATTCAATGATTGTGAGTCAAGGTACTCTTTCCTAGAGAAAACTTGTCAGATTAGCTCGACAAAGAAATCGCCTCAAACATTACATGTTGAATCATAAGACATGGCTCATCTCCAGGATGGATCCTATTAAGTATGTATTCGAAAGCCCATTCGTGCCAGGGAGGATAGCCAAATGGCAGGTCATACTCTCCCAATATGACATTGTCTCTATGACCCGGAAAGTAGTGAAAGGTAGCGTGATTGCTGATCTCATAGCAGAAAACCCTATCCAGGATTATGAAGCTCTGGATTTTGAGTTCCCTGATGAGTATATTAACAAAGTAGTCGGCAGAGAAAAAGAGCCAGCTGATGTATGGGAAATGTATTTCGACGGAGCTGTCAATTTGTCTGGTAGTGGAATCGGAGCTGTATTGGTATCCTCGGATGGAAAACACTTTCCGATAGCTATCAAGTTGAGATTTGACTGCACCAACAACGTCGCAGAATACGAAGCTTGTATGATGGGTCTACAGGCTGCCATCGAAATGAAAGTCAGAAAGTTGGAGGTATATGGAGACTCAGCCCTGATCATTTATCAAGTCAAGGGAGAATGGCAAACTAAGGATCCGAAGTTAATCCCATATCAGAAGTACTTACTAGAGCTGATTAAGAAATTCGAAGAAATCTCTTTCACTCACCTTAGTCGAGACAAGAATCAATTTGCAGATGCCTTAGCCACCCTGGCTGTTATGGCTCAAATGGAAGAAGGGCAGACGACTCAGGTATTAAAGATTAAAGCAAGGAGTGAGCCAGCATACTACCTCATGATTGAGGAAGAACCTGATGGTAAACCTTGGTATCATGACATCCTGCTTTACATCAAAACCAGAGAATTCCCCTCAGGGGCGAGCAAAAATGAAAAGAGGATGATTCGGAGATTAACATTGGGATACTTCCCCAGTGGAGAAATTCTATACAAAAGGAGCTCCAACGGCGAATTGTTGAGATGTGTGGATGCAAAAAAAGGGAAGAGAATCCTTTTCGAGACTCATGAGGGAAACTGTGCAACCCATGCCAATGGGCATATGATGGCTAAGCAAATCATGAGACGGGAATATTTTTCGACTACCATGGAAAAGGATTGCGTCGAGTATTTTTGAAAGTGCCATAAGTGTCAAATCTACGCGGATTCGATAAATGTTCCGCCTCACTAATTGTTCAACCTCGTCTCACCATGGCCTTTCGCAATGTGGGGCATCGTCACTGACAACGCTAAGAATTTGAATGGTCCGAAGATCCAAAGATTATGCGATCAATACAAAATCCGACATCTCAATTCCTCACCATACCGTCCCCAGATGGAGTAGTGGAAGCTGCAAACAAAAATCTCAAGAGAATAATCCGGAAAATGACAGTCACTTATAAGGATTGGCATGATATGCTTCCCTATGCTCTTCACGCACACCGGACTTCTGTAAGAACATCAACTGGGGCAACCCCATACTCACTTGTTTACGGGATGGAAGCTGTACTACCTATTGAGGTAGAAATTCCTTCTCTATGAATTCTGAAAGAATCAGGGATTGATGAGTCGGAATGGATCCAGTCAAGGTTGGACCAATTAAATTTGCTAGATGAGAAAAGGCTAGCGGCGGCATGTCATGGGCAGTTATACCAAAGAAGAATGGCCAGGGCATTTAACAAAGGTGTTCGCCCACGTGAATTTCAACCAGGGGACCTAGTTCTGAAGAAGGTGCTTCCGAATCAAAACGATCCCCGGGGTAAATGGTTACCAACCTATGAGGGACCCTATGTGGTTAAAAAAGCATTTTCTGGTGGGGCCTTGATCTTGACCCACATGGACGGTGAAGAATTTCCAAGACCTGTGAATGCCGACACCGTCAAAAGATACTATGCCTATAAAAAAAAAAAAAAAAAAAAAAGAGGAGAGTATGGGTGAAAACCCAAAAGGGCGCTCCTAGCAAAATGTGCAAAAGAAGGCGAAAACCCTGTAAGGGCGCTTTCTGTAAAATGAGTAAGGGATGAAAACTTGAAAGGGCGTCCTGAAAGAGCGAGCTAAAAAAAAAAAAAAAAATCTAGGGGTGAAAACCCGAAAGGGCATTCCAAGAACCAGAAAAAGGAGAAATAAGGAAGGGGGCATGAAACCGAGAATGGAAATAAACCGTCACGGCATGAATCTTCGTTAACAGAGTACTTGAAATAATGGCAGTTAAGAGACTTCAAAGCTAACTACAAGAAATATGTGAGATCTATTCTTGTACCCTTTTTCTTTGAAACTGTACCTTTGTTTCTTAAAACCATAATAAAGTCATTTTGGTATACTTTCTTCGCATTTGTCTCTTTGCTTTTATCTTTCCCGTATACTCACTCTTTAATATTGTCCTTCTTCAACCTCTTTATCTAATGCGCTATTAATCAGTTAAAATTTTGCCATAAGATTAGGATTTGAAAATTGATAACCTCATGTACTTTGCTGTGAGATTTGCAGGGAATGGCCAAAAAAAAAAAACTAGAGGTGAAAACCTGGAAGGGCGCTTCTAGTCAATTGGGCGAAAGGAAAGTGAAAACCCACAAGGGCGCTTTTCGCAAAATAAGAAGAAAGTCGAGAACAGAAAAGGGGCATCCGAAGAAATGAGTAAGGAAAAGGAGGTCGTAGGTCAAGTCTTGTAACTCGTCCTCCATTAATCATTGGCCTTCGAAATCCTATTAAGTACACTTCGTCGCGGAAGAGCTTCTCGCGTCAGGTTAGGTTTACTTTGTAAGTTGATTTTCCTGCATTTTAAATTTCCTGTTAATCAACCTCTGGTTCCTTGATCTAAGTTAATTTTAATTTTTCTGCATTTTAAATTTCCTGTTAATCAACCTCTGGTTCCTTGATCTAAGTTGATTTTAATTTTTCTGCATTTAAATTTCCTGTTAATCAACCTCTGGTTCCTTGATCTAAGTTGATTTTAATTTTTCTGCATTTTAAATTTCCTGTTAATCAACCTCTGCTTCCTTGATCTAAGTTGATTTTAATTTTCCTGCATTTTAAATTTCCTGCATTTTAAATTTCCTGTTAATCAACCTCTGGTTCCTTGATCTAAGTTGATTTTAATTTTCCTGCATTTTAAATTTCTTGTTAATCAACCTCTGGTTCCTTGATCTAAGTTGATTTTAATTTTCCTGCATTTAAATTTCTTGTTAATCAACCTCTGGTTCCTTGATCTAAGTTGATTTTAATTTTTCAAGCATTTTAAATTTCCTGTTAATCAACCTCTGGTTCCTTGATCTAAGTTGATTTTAATTTTCCTGCATTTAAATTCCCTGTTAATCAACCTCTGGTTCCTTGATATAAGTTGATTTTAATTTTCCTGCATTTTAAATTTCCTGTTAATCAACCTCTGGTTCCTTGATCTAAGTTGATTTTAATTTTCCTGCATTTAAATTTTCTGTTAATCAACCTCTGGTTCCTTGATCTAAGTTGATATTAATTTTCCTGCATTTTAAATTTCCTGTTAATCAACCTCTGGTTCCTTGATCTAAGTTGATTTTAATTTTCCTGTTAATCAACCTCTGGTTCCTTGATCTAAGTTGATTTTAATTTTCCTGCATTTAAATTTCCTGTTAATCAACCTTTGGTTCCTTGATCTAAGTTGATTTTAATTTTCCTACATTTAAATTTCCTGTTAATCAACCTCTGGTTCCTTGATCTAAGTTGATTTTAATTTTCCTGCATTTTAAAGTCCCTGTTAATCAACCTCTGGTTCCTTGATCCAAGTTGATTTTAATTTTCTAGCATTTTAAATTCCTATTACCAACCTCAGGGTTGCCGACCCAAGTAGGTTTTAGTTTCCTGACTTTAATTTCGAATTTCAAATTTTAATCGTCCAAAATATGGGTCTGAATCTTTACATAATCCCTACACGGAAAATTTTTTTTTCTAGTAGGAATTATGTAAAGAGGGGCAGCTGTCGACACCATATTTTAGCCGATCCCCGAAATCAATAAACTTTGAAATCGATCCCCAGCACTGAGTCTCCCTTTGCCATCCAATCACATTTCTGATCTCTCCTCAAAAGAAATCGAATCAATACTAAGTCCCCATATCATTTAAAGCCTCACCGATCTCTCAAACCAATTGTCAAGTCTCCTGACCAGTCAATTACATTTCCGATCTCTCTTGTCAAACGAAATTGAACCAACATTAGGCCTTCATGCCACCAGTCTTATTGCCGATCTCCCTTTTAAAAGTTTGGGGATAATCGTCTGATAAAGTTAAGGTTCCAATCTGGTTTAATGATGATTCCGATCTTAAGTGTTCAAATCAAGTTCCCAATTTTAATCAAGTCTCGTTTGGCGTTTGTTCTCAGCCGATCTCATGCTTACAATGTTTTTCGACCTCTTACACTTGGATTAATAATCACTTTTAGTTGTTGTAATATGTTCAGACAATCAAGTGCTCATGCAATTTAGATACTTTCCGATCCCATCCATTCATTGAACAAAAAGGGAATTTCATTTCATTTCAAATCGAAATATATACAAATCATTCGGCTGGAGGACCTCCAGCCTGTTCTACATTTTGTTCGCCCCCTCTATCACCCTCGGCCTCCTCCTCGCTATCCTCTTCGTCTTGGGGAGCCAGGTCCACCATCCAGGAGAAGTCCTCCTCGGGACAACGCTTCCTGAGCTCGGCCAAGAGATCCCCATGAGCGTTCACATAAGCACCGGCCTCCCTTGTCACTGCCTCTTCTTCTTTTGCTTTGAGCTCCTCAGTGAGGCGAGCGACTTCAGCAGCTCGGAGCGCCCGAACCTCTTCAAGAACATGAGCCTGCTCTGCCAGCTTATCCTCGTAGAATTTCATCCTCCCCTCAATTTCAAATATGTAGTTTTGAGCGGACGAAAGTTGAGATCGGAGGGAAGCAGCTTCCTGACCCACCTTCTCGACCTCCTGCCTCAAGCGATGAGCCTTCTCCCAGACAATGTGTTGGTTCACCAAACTCTCCACGCTCAAGCTCATAGTTAGGGTCAGGATATCATCGAGGTTGTTCTTGGCTGAATGTTATACTCTTGGCTGAACGACTGCAGGTCGGTTTCTTGAAGAATTGATGGCAGCTCATCCATGGGGAGGTTTTCTCTCCCTGAAGAATGTGTTTGCCTTGAAGGTGCTGCTTGACTGCGGGCTGGAATAGAGGTCCTAGGAGGTTCAGATCGCCTGCTTATTCCGAATACTTCTACCTCATCTGACGACCACGAGATCTGAACGGAAGGGGGGCTTGCCGCTCTCTGACCCTCGGCGCCGCTCATTTTCAAAGAAAAGAGAAAATTTAAACTGAAAGAAAGATCAAAATCCTTACCGGAGTGTGATCGGTGTCGGAAGAACTTGAAAAAACGAGAGGATTTTGGAATCGCTCGCTAAAGGCTGAAAATGACATAAGGGGATAACTGGCGGACTCATCCCCTATTTATACTAGTCTGAGCATTTAATGCTTACGGTGTCCCAAGCGGCGCATCGGTTAGCGAGATTCGCCAGCTTTTTCTGACATGTCTCACGAATATTCCAGAAATTCCATAATAAGGAGAGATCGGCTAGTTAGAGATCGGTGAATTAAGGCGGATGTTTGGAAGTGTGGATCGGTTAAGGGCTGTTCAGTTAGGAACCGGATCGGATAAACACATCAGAGATCGGAAAATAATCAATGCAATAATAATAAAATGATAGTTGTCAAAATAAAATTTTATTTCCGAAAAGTCGGATTACATCATTTGGGCGATCTCTAGAGATCAGATTACATTAAAAGTCGGATTACATCATTTGGGCGATCTCTAGAGATCGGATTACATTAAAGGTCTGATTACATCATAGGGGCGATCTTTAGAGATCGGTGGAACATCCTATCTAATAAAGGCCTATGTCAAAGCCTAGTCTCGTGGCTGAATCAAAAGATTTGTCCGGCCATAGACAGCGGATAGACGTACAGCTCAGATGGGGTGATTATGACTCTCATGAGGATGGAGAGTCATCTCCACTGTCATCAACCAGAACCGAGCTGTAGTCGGGACGCCCAATGTGGTGAGGAGCCAAATGAACTTCAAGGGGCAGTCACCGATGTTAAGAGGAATATTAGCAGTCTTCTTGCCCGAAATCAGTTCGCCGATTATATCGGTCGAACGATTCGAGATCGATACGATCAAGGTCCTCGATCCAGGTCGGTAAATTAGTCCGGTTCTCTCACTGTCATCAAATGAGGTTATCATAATTCTCCGATCACCGGGATCGTAAATTTTCAGTCGAGGAATAAAGAGGACAATTGAAAAAAGATCAAAAGCAACTATCATGGCCGGGATTATTGCCGGAGCAGTTAGAACAGGAAAAGTGAGAAAGAGGAGAAAATCATATGCGGAGGGGTTTCCCGTTGAAGGTATATATATAGGGAAAGTCTGAGCATTTATTGCAAGCAGAAAACGAAGCGGATGCCTCGAAAATCGAAGGAATAAATGCTTTGACTGAATCGGACCGGATAAAGGAGAAGACTGGAGTAGGAGAGGTCGGAAGAAGGGAGCCCGGCATGAGAGATTGAAAAAGGATCGTGTTAGAAAGATCAGAAGGGAGGGGAGGTCGGAAAACAAAGAGAATAAGATAACTTCCGCTAACTGTCGTCATAATCAGAGCCGAGGTAGTTAAAGCGTTGCAGACGAAATCTCCACCCCACGCCTCAGAATCGCCCACATTACTGATAGGTGCCAGAGTATGTCATGACAGTGCTGTACATCCCAATCTCCACCATTGATCTTACTTGTAAGGACAAGTCCAGAGCCCTTGGATCAAAGAACAAGATGACAAGACCGGTGCTCTTTATTCTCAGCCTTCGGATCGCCCTTGATAAGAAAATTCTAAGCCGTCAGATTAGAAAGGAGAAAGGACAAATATGCAGAAAAGGATCTTGGTCGTTCGTTTTGATTCTATTTAATTCCCAACCATCAGATCGTGTCCTTTAAAATCCAAACCTTCCATTTCCCTCAAAGGGAATCCTGACCCTTCATTAGGAACATCCGTTCCCTATAAATACCTGCATGAAAACTGTTGAAGAAAAGGACGAAGAAAAAGGGTGGTGATTATAGTGGAAAGGCTCTGAAAATTAATTCAGTTTTGCTACTCTGCTATTTTTAAGCTAGAAAGACTTTAGAAACCAGTTTCCTAAAGTATTTTCTTTGAAGAAGTATTGGACACTGGAACTCTTGATTTTCAGTTTGTTCATTGCTCTGTGATACCCTTTCTTAAGTTTCAGTTCTGTTTTCACCACCTTTATATCCACTTTTATTTTCTGAGTTCAATCTCATTCATTATCATTCCGGTTCGATTATATGCTAACTAGGCATTCGTCATTTCAAGGCAAGTATTACTCCCCAGACTATTAGCCCGAAACTCTGCAACACTCGTGACTCCATAGTTAGTTCAATAAGTTCAATTTCCTACAGGTGAGTGTTTGAACCGTTGCCTTATCCAGTATTCGTCTTTATTTTCTTTTTACGCTCGTAATTTTCGTTAAAGTTTGTTTTATGTTATAAGGTCCCACGTGGGTGGTTATTCTCGAGTTTATCTTTGATATCAGTTCATGTTATTTATTTGTTCTTGGTCTTTTATTATCTCCTAATGTAAGTGTTCTGTTTACGGGTAATGTACAGGTAGTTTGATAAAACGTCGGTAGCAGTGTCTTAACATAAGAGTTTTTTTTAAATAAACGTTCGGGTAATAAATCAGAGAGTTATGAAGTCGAACCACTAGACTAGCTCGAGAATATGACTGGGTAAAGGTGGGGGGAGGTCGGAGTAAAATTGAGTTTCGGAATAGCAAATGAAATAGAGCAAATGTTGCCTGCCAAAAGGTATTGGCAAGGCGATCACATAGGAGGTCGGTAAAATTCAGTCTGGTATCCCCTATCTAGTCATGAGGTACCAATGAGTTAAAAGATGCCTTATTCAGGTCCCCGGCATCTTTGAATGCCAGAACCCTTAGTCTTAGGCTCTTTTGATGTGTAGATGTAATCAGATTTCAAGAGGTCGGAAAAGTCCTTATCCGACCCCCATTCAAGTAAAAGAGATCGGAGGAGAGTTCTTATCCGATTCTCAATCCAAAAAATTTTGATAAATATTTAAAAGAGGTCAGAGGAGAGTTCTTATCCGATTCTCAATCCAAAAAATTTTAAAGTGATCGGAGGAGAGTTCTTATCCGATTCTCAATCCAAAAATTTTGATAAATATTTAAAAGAGGTTGGAGGGGAGTTCTTATCCGATTCTCAATCCAGAAAATTTTAATAAATATTTAAAAGAGATTGGAGGAGAGTTCTTATCTGATTCTCAATCCAAAAAATTTTAATAAATATTTAAAAGAGATCGGAGGAGAGTTCTTATTCGATTCTCAATCCAAAAAACTTTAATAAATATTTAAAAGAGATCGGAGGAGGGTTCTTATCCGATTCTTAATCCAAAAAACTTTAATAAGTATCTAAAAGAGATCGGAGGAGAGTCCTTATCCGATTCTCAATAAAAAATTCTCATAAATATTTAAAAGAGATCGGAGGAGAGTTCTTATCCGATCTCCAATCGAAATTTTAATCTAAAAAGAGATCGGAGGAGAGTTCTTATCCGATTCTCAAATCGAATTTTAACAAATATGCAAAATAATCCCTCAAACAAAACTGATACGCAACAGCAACTCACTAAGGGTCGTCTCATTTATTTATGTATCTGGGTAACCCGAATTAGTGAAAAATCAAATATTCCCTTTTACCAAAAGGATTAACATCTCCGTTCGAACCTCCTAACTATCGATTTTAATTTATAAAGAGCTTAAAGTTAAATCTGCTCACCCTCATTCAGGGACAAGGTGGGGTGCCTAACACCTTCCCCACCCGTTTACGGACCCCGAACCTAGAATTTCTGTTTTTGAAGTGGTTTCATTTTAATTTATTTTCACAAATGGTTTTCTTTAATTTCCCTCAAAATTAAAGTGGCGACTCCTCACTCCTTCCCACTTCAGTGAGGGTTCATCCAGGCGTCCGCAAAACACCTTGCGATAATCCCCACTATTAAAAAAGTTATTAGCAATTTGCATAAGTAACCAGACAACAGAAAGTGAAAGGAAAAAAAATGCAGTCACAAGGCAATTACAGAAATCTTAAAGATGAGTCCGTGAAAAAGATTGTTCAATGTTAAGAAAACTTCTTTTTCTTTTTTCCAGCTTCACAAAAGTCAGGAAAGAAAGGGAATCCTGGCGAGCATAAATTTATATGTGAAAACATCGTACACAAATGACATAAGTCATGGTCAAGAATCCAGTCACTGGATACTGTTACCCTATATAAACCATGCACTTCGAGAAACCAAACACTAAACTTTTCTTTAAAGAGCACGTTTTGGTAATGCCAATGATGGCCTCAGGGCACAGTTCTCATTTGTTTTCCAAAGTGCAGTTTTTCAGTCCGCCTTATACACATCCCAATTAATATCCACGTTTTAATAATTACAGATGCCAGAAATTCATGGTAACCTACCAACTGTGCTCAGGTGAAAAGCAATGCAGTAAAATCCACTAATTTATTTGATTACATTAACTGTAGTAGAAGCAAGATGGCTAGGCCAGAAGGAAAGCAAACTTTTTGCACCATTTTAAGGACAGGCTAGAGAGAAATGATTTGGGTGGCAATTGTAAAGGAATGAAACTAAAAGCTTTGACACAGCATGTTCTAAACATAAAGTAATACTATCCAGCCAGTCACAATTACCATCAGAAATCTTGCTTTCTCTCTCAATTTCATTTTTGAGCACTCCAATATACTTGAGTAGGTTCATTGCCTTTTTGGCAACAGCAACAGAAAAACAAAAGAGAAATCAGTTTTTTACATCAATTAAACCCAAAGTATTTGTCTCTTTTCTTCCTCTATATATTTTCACTTCACTTCTTCCATAATGCCCAACGTTGCTCTGATTTTATCTAGATAAGTTTCTTACGAACATAAAGTAATCACAGACATTGAATTAAGAGATCTACCTATATATGAGTGCTCGATATCCCCTTAAAGTAAGGTTCTTGTGGTACTTGATCATGCTACTAGCGATCATGCGTAAAGTTGATTCCATCTGTACATTATTCCCAAGTGACAGATAGACTTTCCTGTTTGGTTGCAAGATTCATAAGGTAACTAAAAAGATAGGAGAATGAGAGAAAATATTGTGAAATTGTAACTGCTTCTATTCTAGTCATTTTGACCTGAAGGCAAGATTCACAAGTTGGAGTAGGCTCAGAGTCCAATAAGGATAGAATCCCCATTTTCTCCAATTTTGTTAATCCTATCTTCTGCAACATGACATAACCTTAAGTGCCAAATATATTTTGAACTTGAGTTGGTTTTCACCATGGCATTGCATTCTTTTAGATTACTATACTCTGGCCAGTGGAAACACTTTCTTACTGGCAATGGAAACACTTTCCTGTTGGCAGTGGAAACACTTTCCTTTGCCTTTGTCAGCTTTGGTTTTCCTTTTCTGTTTAGCTTTTTTTTTTTTTTTTTTTTTTGGAAGGACCAAGAATCTGAGGTTTCTTTTTCTTGTTGCCCTTCTTCTTGTTGGACTTTCCAGCAGAAGAAGATGCAACCAAAGCTACCTCTTTTCCTTTATTGCCCAACATATTCTTTTGGTCAATAACTAGCATGTTGAGTAAACCAGCTAAGGTGCATTCCTGTTGAGTCATATGGAAATTTGTCACAAAATTCCCAAAAGACTCAGGAAGGGACTGAAGGATCAAATCCGTCTGTAGTTGGAAATCCATGTTGAAGTCAAGATATTCCAACTGCTCAATCAGCCGAATCATCTTGTGGACATGATCCCCAACATTCTGTCCCTCAGACATCCTCATGCGGAACAGCTGCCTAGATATCTCATACCTAGCATTCCTGCTGTGCTCACCATACAACTCTTGTAGGTGAAGGAGGATCTCACTCTCACTCTGCATGTTCTCATGTTGCTTCTGTAACTCATTACTCATGGAAGCAAGCATGTAACACTTAGCTCTCATATCATGCTCCTTCCACTTGTCCAAAGTTTCATGTTCCTCTTGTGTGGCCTCTGGAGGTAAGGGACCAGGAACATTTGAATCTAGAACATATCCTATATGTTCAAGGTTCAGGACAAGTTTCAAATTTCTTAGCCAATCAGACAGATTAGGTCCTGTCAACCTATTGTGATCAAGTATGCTTGCAAGGATATTGGATGGTGGTGGTTGTTCTGTGCTCATTATTATCAGAAAATTAATTGCAGAAATAACCAGATTAATTAGTAAATGTATCATGTAATTAACCAAATATGATTATGGTCTTTTAATCAAATTGGTCCTCCCACTAACTTAGCGAATCCTACACTTCCAAAGTAGAAAACGGAAATCCTAGTTGGATGGATTTCTAGTGGGTGATTGAATTCTTATAATTCTATTGATCATCCTCAGGTACATCCATTATTGGAATTACAATAAACTATAAGTGAGCAACTCCTTGCCCATCACATCTCATGTGAGGTTCAATCCTTTACCTAGCCCCTAATGCTCAAAATCTCAGGTACATCCATTATTGACTTATCTTGCATTAGTTAAGTTGATCCCATTGAGCCAGTAATTATGTAAATAATTTTAATGTCCTCAGGTACATCCAATATTGGCCACCAAACCATTTATATATTTACAACATCTCATGCTTAACAATTATTCTTAAGAAAATCTCTTAAATTAATTGCATCTTATGCAACTATTTAAAATTTCTTAAAATAATTGCCCCAATGGAGGGCCTATGTTATAATTACTTTAATTATAGCATTTCCAACTTAATCATTTGTTTGGAAGATTTTATGGTCATTCTATTTACTATTAAGGTCTCACTTTGCACATTATCCATTTAGCATGCATATATCATATAATTGCATACATTCCCATACATCTCATGCATTCATGGATAAGCAGTAAATATGGTATGATCATGGACTTTCTAAGGGATTCAATTCTGAGCCACCAAGAATTGAATCAGGGCATTCCTAGGTGCATTTCATTCATTCATTTTACAAGAGTTGCTGAAGGAGTATATAATCAACACTTGATCTTGAATTCCTCCCACTGGTCCCACCAATGCTCTTGACCTCCTTGAACTTCTTGCAATCCAATATTACATAGTAATCCTTGGCATACCAAGGCGAATTTACAAGAACTTAAATAAATGAAATTACAACCCAAAAATTATTACAAACTTAATAATGCATGCCCAAAATAAATTAAAATAAATTAATTAATTTACAATCCCAAAGAAACATAAAAGAAATAAATCCAATCACATTGGTCTTTTATAGTCCATGATCATCCATCATGCATATCACTATTTAACAATTAAATAAAACATACATACTTAAATTAAATTGAATATCTCATATTCAACTTAAAAATCCAGATTTGAATATGATTCAAATAAATTTAAAAATTCAGATTTGAATCTCATTCAAACAAATTTAAAAATTTAGATTTGAATCACATTCGAACAACTTCAAAAATTCAGATTTGAATCACATTCAAACATTTTTAAAAAAAATCAGATTTGAATCACATTCAAACATTTTTTTAAAAATCAGATCTGAATTTTATTCAATCAATTTTAAAAAATCAGATTTAAATATGATTCAAACAACTTTAAAAATTCATATTTGAATCACATTCAAACAACTTTTAAAATTCAGATTTGAATCACATTCAAACAATTTTTAAAATTCTGATTTGAATCATAATTTAATTGTGTGATAAAAACTACTAATTAAACACTTTAATTAGTCAAAGAATAGGCCTTAGATCATACAACAATTGCAGAATTAAAAGCCAAACCTTAAACCACCCATGGAAGCCAAACCATGCGCACCATTGATGGTATTTTTTCAAGTATGCCGCCAACTTGCTTTGCAACCAGCAATGAACATTTGATCTCATGATCAAACACACAATTAAATCATATAATCAACAATCTAAATGGCAAATATAGTGGCTCTGATACCAATTGAAGGCAGGCGTGAAAAATACAAGTTTATACCATTGAATTCAAAAATTTTCACCTAGGGTCATATGCATCATGCAAGATTTATTTTTATCTATTTGATTTCAATGATAAACAACATATTAAAACTCTTTTAATATGTTTTTGGATATGTATTTGCCATTTAAGATTTTAAAATTAATCAGATTAATTTTAGAACCCTAGATTAAATCAAGAACGATTACACTAACCTCTTGATGCACTGCAGCGTGTCTGCGCCTTTGAGATTCGTCTTCAGGACATCAGATGTTGTCCCTCTAGCTTGTCCACACCAAGAACACCTATGGCAGCCCTTGAATAGCTTCTAAAGCTTTTTCTATTAATTAGAAAATCAAGTTCTGCCTTTTAAGAGATTAAAGATGTAAACAGGACACTAGAAACAATTTCTAGTGTTCTTAATTCAAAGAGATTAGAGATTGATGGCTAATCTCTTTGAATTGATAAGAGATGAAGAAGAAGAGATAAAAACCCTCAAAATGGCGTGACAAAGGAGTGTGGCTGCTGCTTGTGCTTTATTTTCTCATAACAACACTTAAATAGCTAGGTTAACACATTAAACCCTTGCCACATGTCACCTTTTGATTAGCTCTAGGTTTAAGTGACCCAATCACATTGTGCCAAGTGTCAAACCTATATTTAATCTTGATTTTAATCATCTTACATGATTAAAAAAAACATTTGGCAAGCTTATGTGTTATGCCATGTGTCACCATCTCATGGTGCCATGTGTCACACTGCAAAATGACCAAAATGCCCCTGTGTCTTAATTTTGAGTTCTTAACCCAAAATAATTATTTTCTTCTTCTAATTAATTTATATCAAATATAAATTAATTAATTAATCTCTATTAATTAATTTCTCATTAATTAAATTCATATTTAAACACTTTAAATATAAATTTAACTTATATTATACATCCAATAATCTAGATTTGGTTTCAAGTCATGCTAGGGACTTTGCAATCTAATTGCAAACCAAACCTATTTAATTAATCAATTAAACTCTTTAATTAATTAATTAAATCATATTTAATTAGGTGATAACTTGTGTATGTGTGTGACTTACTAGGCTCATCACTAATTGGCAATGAGACATAATATCAACTCTTAATATCATCAGAACTCTTTCTTACCATAAATGATTTCTCTAAATCATTTTATGAACCTCATAGACCATGGTTAACACCTAGCATAGCATGCCATGGCCACCCAATTAGTAATAAGGTTTACCTTAAATGAACCTATAATCATATGTTACCATGCACTAGAATCTCTCTGTTACAAAATCCCAACTCAAGCTGGAGTCATGGTTTATGTCAAACTCCATTTGCTATGAATATTATGTTCTCTTTTAATTCCAGTTCTTGATTAAAAGATTTTCTCATCGAAACTCTTTTACGAATAAATCTATCTGTCTGGCAGAACTTGAAACATCAAGAACAATTAAATGAACATAGGATTTTATCTCTATTTACTTAGAGGAACAGATTCCATCTTGATCAACACCTACCTCCATATATAACTAGTAGGAGCCAACACATGCCCATATACCCATACACAGTACAAGTATGAAAGCAGTATCAAACTCAAACTACCTATATACAAGATAACTGTGCTATCTCAGGTCTAAAGATTATATGCACTGATATGATTTATGACAAAACATTGACAAGAGTAAACTCCATGTGCTTGTCATAAGTGTCACTGGTTCGGCCTACTTATCATTTATAAGTGCCTATCATGTTTGTTATATGGCATGAGACTCACCATTCCATCTTATTTATATCTCATATAAATAACTTGGGAACAAACATGAATACAATCTTTCTGGATAAGTCATATCCTTATTATGAAGTATCCTCGATTGTGAACCTATTTATGATACTTTGTGCTAGAAATATTGTCACTCATATTCTTAACAACTTAAGAATAATATTTCTAACAAAATATCAATGGACCTTTTCTATTACACATAAATATATTATGTAAACGGAAAAGTGGTAATGCCTTTTATTAATAAAATATGTACAAGATACATACTAAATGATATGCTCTAGGGCATACTACTAACACTATACAGCTGTCTCTAACAAATTTGCCAGCTCATTATTCTTAACAAAATAACTGTTCCCGCCAATCTTTTTTTGCTATTTACAATTGATAAATTACTCAATATGCTACAGGCCTCCTCAAGATAGAGATGGGTTCAGTGCAACCAATCCCATCTCGGAAAAAAAATTGTAAAAGAGACTAGAAGTCAGTGGCTTAGTAAACAAATCAGCCAATTGATGCTTTGCTGCAATATGTTTAGTTGTGATAAATCAATCAAGCACACGTTGTCTGACAATGTGACAATCGATATCTAAGTGCTTCGTTCATTCGTGAAATACTGGGTTTTCGGAAATATAAACTGCAGCCTGATTATCACAAAATAACGGAACAGGTTGTGAAACTTGAACTTGTAAATCCTACAATAAATAAGATAACCATTATAGCTCACAAACAGTAGTCGCCATACTACGATAATCAGCCTCAGCAGAGGATCGACTAATTGTTGTTTGTTTTTTTGACTTCCAGGAGATAAGAGATTTCCCTAAGAAAATACAATATCCCGTAAGGGATTTTCGCGTCATAGGGCAAGTGGCCCAATCTGCGTCACAATATGTAGAAATATGGAGAGGGACATTAACAGGGAAAAATAGCCCCTTGGCTAGAGAGCCTTTAAGGTACCAAAGTAAAGCCATAAGTGCATCCCAGTGTGGCTTACGTGGGAGATGTAAAAACTGGCTTAAGTGTTGAACCACATAAGATGTATCAGGGCGTGTAAGGCCCAGGTAGAGTAACCTGCCCACCAAACGATGATATACCTCTGGTTCAGGAAGTGGATCACCAGTATGATCAAGTTTCAAACCTTTGGACATAGGAAACTCTTTTGGTTTGGCATTTAACATCCTAGCATCACTAAGAATATCCTATATATACTTTCATTGACTAAGAAATAATCCATCAGAAAACCTTGCAATTTCCATCCCCAAGAAATATTTTGTATTGCCGAGGTCTTTAATAGTAAAGGACTGATCCAAGAATTGCTTCACGTGAATGATTTGGGAGTCATCCACCCCTGTTATAAGGACATCATCAACGTATACAAGCATAGCGAGAAAAGAATCTTGCGTACCCATTGTAAATAAGCAATTATCATGAGTGGATTGTTGAAAACCATAGGAACAAAGCTTCAAAGTAAGCTCCTTGTTCCATTGACGGCCAGCCTATTTCAGACCATAAAGTGACTTAATCAAGCGACAAACTTGCCCATGTTTTGCCTTGGTATACCCTTCTAGAGGATGCATATATAATTCTTCATCAATGTACCCATGAAGGTACGCATTATTAATATCGAGCTGATGAATGGGCCAATTGTGGGCAGCAGCTAGTGCCAAGAATAATCGAACAGTGACTGTCTTGGCAATGGGGAAAAGCTGGTTGTATAATCAAGCCCAGGAAGTTGGTTGTACCCATTGGCTACAAACCTAGCCTTGTAGCGATCAATGGTGCTGTCTGGATTATATTTGACTTTGTATGTCACACCTCACCCCTCTGTAAGGCATAACATGATCCCGTAGAATATCTAATGAACTACCGAACTTCACCTACCGATAACTCATTAAGTACCCTACAAGGGATTTTCAAACAATTTTCTTATTTTTGATAAGTGGTGAGCATTTTGAATAAGTATTTTAAACATGTAATTAAATTGAAAGCTAGTTGGAAATTTTAGTCCATTTTATTTTTCCGCAAATTTTATAAAAATTTTGACAGAGTTCCCTCTGTATTTTGAGAAAACAGTTCTTCAAATACCTGTAAAAAGCACTTCTAAAAATTTTCTCAATAACTGCTTCAATTTCATACGCAATCTCAATCAAGTTCTCAACACATTTATCAACTTTCAATTTCAAATCCACTATCCAATGATCATCAAAATACTAACAATCCATTTCATTCAAATTAAATAAAATAGTTCCATTCATATTTCGTTAGAAACAAAACAATTTAAATAGATCATTACAAAATTTACATTAAGAGAATTTCAAACTACAATATATATTATAACTTTATACAAATTTTATACAACTGCTCAAGACCCATTTTTACATGTCCATACATTTATGTGCAATATATACATCAAAAGAAATATTTACAATTAGGGTATAAATTATACCCGAAGACTTTAGGCTGAATGATCCTCAATCTTTAGCTTTCGATCTGCTGCTCCTCTAGTCTCTGTATTTGCACAAAGATAAAGCTATCGCTGAGTACTAGGACTCAGTGGTGCACAACATACTAAAATAATCTTTATGCAAAAATAAAATCACATTTATTCAAAAATTTGACTAAACATGAGCATTAAACACAAAACATGAATTATGAGATTTTAATGCAAACCATGTTCATTTCGAAGTATCAAAACACATTTCATAAAACCCACAGTTAAATCATGCCATTCGAAACAAATAGAATCTCAATAGCCAGAGGCTAAAGAGAAATGACATTACAAGGCTAGCTAGCTCAAATATATGGATATCTATTCACATCCTCTTCTACTGGCACACCTCAACACTTCTCCAGAGAAGGAATCAAAATTTGAAACTAATTACCCCCACTAGTCGTGCTAGTGAGGTGTTCAAATATATGGTCATGACTCTGTGGTTTCAAAACTTATCTTAACAATTTGCTAAACATTGCTATTTCAAATATATACAATAACTTTCACAGTTTAAATCAAAACATCATAAATAATGTCACAAATAAACTTTCAACAATTCCAAAACACAAGTGAAATACATATTTCGTTCACTTTATCAATGAATTTTAAAGCATGGAGATGTTGTGCACAAACCTCAAGCGAGTCGTCCCTTAGCCTTGACTCGGTTCCTCGGGTTCCTTCCCGATATTCTTTTCAACTGAAACACACAATTTTACAATGTTTTAGTACTAGAACTTAACACAAATCCAAAATAAATTTAGCTTCACATTTACCTAGTTCTAACGTGTTAAATTCGACGTTCTCGAAATTTTTGTGTTTCGGGTTACTATTCACTACACTATTCAAGTCAAATAGTTGATTTTCTAAGGCTTAATAGGTATGGGAACTCTAACTTCACTCACATACCACATTTTGGTCATTAAATTTGTTGGTTTTGGTCATTTTCTCAAAGCTTAAATCCTTTTTGGCCAAATTGTCAAATTTTTAGTTTTGGTGCTCCAAGTTGCACTGTTCCATTGGCCCTTTTACTGTCGGAATTTGGCAAAACTTCTTTCATAGAAAATGTTCCTTATTATCTTAAGTGTATTCTCATTTTTGGATCACCCCAATTGGAGTTTTGTAGCTCAAGTTATAGCCAAAATACAATTACTGTTCACGTGCACTGTTCATGCTGCAATTTAGGTTCTGGCAGATTTTTTATCCAACTTCATTCAATAATTTGATCAAGTTAAGTCCATAATTTGGTCTAATTTCCTTCGTACGAAATGTTCTACTATGTCTTAGGTTTCCATCGGTTCAAGAATCGCCTAAATCGGAGTTTTCTAGAGAGAGTTATAGCCATTGAAACTTTACTGTTCAAATGGAAATCTGCAGTTTTGCAGGTTCAGTAACTCAACTTTGCTCAATCATTTGATTAGGTTAATGGAATAATTTGGGTTGATGTTCTTCATAAAAGTTTTAGATCTATATCTTATCTAATTACTGGTAAAATTTCAGGTCATTTTGACCTTCCTAGCTCGAGTTATGACCAAATGAATAATTACTGTTCATTTAGTCAGTTTGTGCAGTGGCAGCCTGCTCTCATTTCACTTTGGTCAATTGGTTCACTAAGTTTTGGTCAGTTTTTTGCCATGGTTCCTTAATGAAAATTGTGCTATTTTATGTCTATTTTCATCCCCAATTGGTGGCATATCAATTGGACTTGTAAAATTTCCATTTTGGTCCTTCAAAGTTGGTTTGGTCATGCTGCCCTCCGAATTTGGCTTCACTTCCAACAATTCAAACACAACTCATTTGGTCACAATTGACCATTTTTCACTTCACAATAGGTCAAACATGCCATTTACTCATTTCTTACATTTTTGGTTCACAAACCCTAAGTCCCAAAACCCTAACTCACTAAGTTGTTTCATTTAACCAATTCAATGCCTATATACATGCTTCTTTAACTCTATCAAGCTCATATACACCTTTAAGTCCATCAAATTCATGCACACACATCAAACCCTTAGCTAGATGAGTTTTGCTTTAATCCTCCAACAATTAATTTCTTTTCATTTTAAGCATGATTCTAATTAATTGAACTATAAACACAATTAATTCAACTAGAAATTTCAAGTTTAGCTTACTAACCTTTCCTTGAATTTTCAATCTTCAAATCTTTCACTTTCTTCACTTTTCTTTCCTTAGTTCTCCTTTCCAAGTTGCAAGAACAAGGTGTAATCCATAATTTTTGGGGAGTTTGTGGGAAAATTTGGGGTTTTAAAAGCTTACACACAAGCTTTAATGGAGGATTTAACTATGGTGAGGGAGAGGGAAATGGGAGGCGGCAAGAATGGGAGAAAAAGAACAGATTTTTATTTTGTTTTTTTTCTTTTCTTTTCTTTATTTATTTTAGTTATGGAAGACCACAAAATCCACATTAATTAATCAAATTAATTAATTTAGTTATGGCATCATGCATGAGGTCATGCATGATGTCATCACCTTTTTACTTTTTGATTTTCCTCTCTTTTTTTTATATTTTTCTATTAGTTCTGTCGCAAGGGGTTTTGCGGTCGCCTGAACGAACCCTCACCGAAGTGGGAAAGAGTGAGGAGTCGCCACCTTAGTTTTTAGGGAAACTAAAGAAAACCATTTGTGAAAATAAATTGAAATGAAACCACTTCAAGACAGAGATTCTAGGTTCGGGTCCGTAAACGGGTGGGGAAGGTGTTAGGCACCCCACCTCGTCCCTTAATAAGGGTAAGTAGATTTAACTTTGTATTAGTTAGGAGGGCTTGAATGGACATGTTAATCCTTTTGTTAAAAGGAAATTTTAATTTTTCACTAAATTTGGATCACCCAGATACATAAGTAAATGAGACAACCTCAGTGAATTGACGTCGCATATCATTTTTGGTTTTGGGATTATTTTGCGTACAGGTTAAGATCTGGTGTGAGAATCGGATAAGAACTCTCCTCCGATCTCTTTTAAGTATTTATTAAAATTTTAGCTCGGAGATCGGATAAGAACTCTCCTCCGATCTCTTTTAAATGTTTATGGAAATTTTAGATCGAGAAACGGATAAGAACTCTCCTCCGATCTCTTTTAAATGTTTATGGAAATTTTAGCTGAGAATCGGATAAGAACTCTCCTCCGATCTCTTTTAAATATTTATTAAAATTTTAGCTCGGAGATGGATAAGAACTCTCCTCCGATCTCTTTTAAATATTTATTAAAATTTTAGCTCGGAGATCGGATAAGAACTCTCCTCCGATCTCTTTTTAAATGTTTATGGAAATTTTAGATCGAAAAACGGATAAGAACTCTCCTCCGATTCTTTTAAATGTTTATGGAAGTTTTAGATCGAGAAACGGATAAGAACTCTCCTCCGATCTCTTTTAGATTAACAGGGGCCTGAAAGGGACTTTTCCGATCTCCCGAATTTTAATTTCAGCTACATGTCATAAGAGCCTAAAGCTAAGGATTCTGGCATTCAAAGATGCTGGGGATAAGGCTTCTTGATACCTTGTGACTAAACGGGGGATACTAGACTTGATTTACCGACCTTCCATGTAGTCACCTTACCAATACCTATTAATGTCCGATCTATTCTGTTTCGTTTACTTTGGTTTTATTCCACTTTATGGCATCTTGCTGAATTGCCGTTTACGTCAGCCTAATAGTTTGGCTATTTTCCTGACGTGTTATTCAGGCTTTCTCTTTTAAAAGAGACCCTTAAGTTGCAGTTACCTACGTTTTACCCAACCACTTACACGCTACTAGGAGCTAGGAAACTTTCATTCAGAAATGACGAAGATTAATAAAATGATGGACTGATCACTAAAGAAATAACTCGAGAGTAACATTCTTTGGGGTTCTTTGGCACAAAATGAACTTGGAGAAAATCGCATACATAAGAAGAACAAAGAAAATGCGAAAAGTAAACGTAAACACTTAATAAAACGGCAATATGAGCTCTTACCTGTAAGGAGCCAAATCTATCGAAATAACTACGGGGTGGCAAATAGTGATAAGACAGCGGACTGATTAGCCTGAGGGCTGATGTTCATTGTGAACAGAAGGGTGCTTAGCTAAAATGCAATCAGATTAAGATAAAAACCGAGTGGAATGAAGTTGAGCTTGGACAATGGGAATGAAAACAGAGATGATAAAGGGCTGAAAGTGAGAATGTGACCAGATAATGAACAAACTGAAAATGTAGAGTTCTAGTATTCAGAATCCTTTTCAAGAAAACACTTTAGAAAACTAGTTTCAAAAGTCTTTCTAATCAACACTTCTAAGTAGCAGAGTAACAAACTGAATGAAGTTTCAGAGTTCTTCCGCTATAATAACTATCTCTCTTTTTGCCCGTCCCTTTGAACAGTTTTGAGCGGTATTTATAGGAATCGGGTGCTCCCCATGAAGGGTCAGGATTTATTTTGAGGGAGATGGAGGGTCTGGATTTTGAAGGACATGATCGGATGTTTGAGAATTAAAGAGAACCAAAAATGAACGGCTGAGATTATTCTTCAGAATATTTGTCCTTTTCTTCTTTCAATCTGACGGTCTCAAATCCTTTTGTCCGGAGCGATCTGAGGGCTAAGAGCGAAAGGCGCTGGTCTTGTCGTCTCCTCTCTTGATCCAAGGGCTCCGGGTTCGTCCTTACAAGTGAGATCAACGGTGGAGATTGGGATGTACAGGACTGTCATGACATACCACGGCACTGTCGATTGCGGGCGATTCTTAGGCGTGCGGTGGAGATCTCGTCTGCCACGCTTTAACTACCTCGGCTCTGATTCTGACGACGGTTATTTGGGATTTGTCTTATTCTTTTTGCCTTCCGATCTCTCCCACGCTCCTATGCTGATCTCCCATCTTCCGATCTCTATTATTCCGATCCCTAGAGATCGCCCAAATGATGTAATCCGATCTTTTGAAATAAAAGTCAATTATCATCTTATTATTATTGCATTGATTATTTTCCGATCTCTGATGTGTTTATCCGATCTGGTTCCTAACTGAACAACCCTTAACTGATCCGCAATTCGAAACATTTATCTTAATATGCCGATCTCTAATTAGCCGTTCTCTCTATGGGATTTGAGAGACGTGTCAGAACAGCTGGCGAATCCCGTTAACCGATGCATTGCCTGGGACATCGTGAGCATTAAATGCTCGGACGAGTATAAATAGGGGTAGGGGTTAGCCAGTTTCTTACTTATGCCATTTTCTGTCTCTCGCAAGCAATTCCAAAACTCTCCCGATTTTCAAGCTCTTCCGACTCCGTTCAAGCTCCGGTAAGGGTTTTAATCCTTCTTTTAGCTTTAAGTTCTTTGTTTTCCTTAAAAATGAGCGGCGCCGAAGGTCAGAGAGCGACGAGCCCTCCTTCCATTCAGTTCTCGTGGTTGTCGGATGAAGAAGAGGTGGTTGGGCCAAGCGCACAACCAGAACCTCCTAGGGTCTCCGTTCCAGCTCGGGGGCGAATCGCACCATCAAGGCATGCACCTTCTTCGGGAAGGGAGAATCTTCCTATGGACGAGCTGCCGTCGATCTTGCAAGAATCCGATCTGCAATCGTTTAGCCAGGAGTACAACATTGAGCCCGATTCATATGAACTTATCCGATGTCACGGCGATCACCGAGTCGATCACTCCTTTGAAGAGAATGACATGGTGATGGTATACGAGGAACAGTTAAAGGCCGGTCTTCGGTTCCCTCTGAACGACTTCTTCAAGGAGGTTCTAAAATTTCACCGAGTGTGCATTGCCCAAATTCATCCTAACTCGTGGCGGATCTTGGTAGCCTTCCGAGGCCTGTGCCGAGCTAAGGGAATCAGACCTACGGCTAAGGTGTTCGCCGAACTGCATAGGCTAACTCGCCGAAAGGACGACGAGCACTGGTTCTTTTAGGCGAAGCCTCATTGTGGGCTCTTTACCGATCTGCCCTCCTCCCTTAAGAATTGGAAGAACCGCTTCTTCATTCTGAGGAGCAAAAATTCGACCTGCTTTGAGGACTTCCCCCGTAGCTGGTGGCACCAGGGGCCCTTGATTCCGAAGCGTATTATCCTGAACAAGGAGGAAAGCCTAATAGTGATGGAATTGAAGAATCAAGCTGCCACTCAAAAGTACTCCTGTTTAGATGCGGTGACTGCCGAGCTGCATCATTGGATGATGGAGTTGATCACGGGCGAAAGTCACGGGCTTCAGCTCTCTGATCTTGGCATCGGTATTTTCTATTTCTCAGATCTTTGGACCTTAGCGATCTCACTGACCTCTTTTTTGTGCAGGTATGGCGGGTGGTGAAGGTTCCAGGAAGCGGAAGAAAGAAAAAGAGATTTCCTAGAAAATAAAGGAGATGAAGCGTTCGGCATTACTTCAAACACCCGGCCATGAACATGGGGAGACGCAAGGAGGCCCGCCCCGACCTTCGAGGCTGCCGATCACAGAAGCTGTCTGATCTCCTCCTCAACAGGAAGAGCCACCTCCACCTCCTCCAGTTGCTCCAAGCACAGAAGGGGGCCGTTCTCGACCTCCTATGAGGCCCCCTTCTCGTGGTGCTCAAGTGCTGATTGCCTCCCTGGAGAACAACCGGACTGTTCGGGAGAACCCCGATTTTGCCAAAGTCTTGGGGTCTTCCATCTGCCTTCGGGAGGATCGGGACAGACTGTCTCCGGACAATCTTGACGACATCCTAACCTGATCCATGAGTCTGAATGTAGAGTGCTTGGTGAACCAGCACATAGTCCGGGAAAAGGCGCACCGCCTGGGTAAGGAGGTCGAGAAGAAGAGTCAAGAGGTGGCATCCCTCCGATCCCAACTCTCATCCGCTCAGGATTACATATCTCAAATTGAGGGGCGGATGAAGTACTATGAGGATAAGCCGCCGAATGCACTCATGTTCTGGCTAAAAGGGATCATGCTCTTAGAGAAGTCCAGGCACTCCGGGCCAACGAAGCTGCTCAGGTCGCTCATCTTGCTGAGGAGCTTAAGGCAAAAGATGAGGAGATGGTAACAGAAATAGCCGGTGCCTATGTGAACGCTCACAAGGATCTCTTGGCCGAGCTCCAGAAGCGTTACCCGGAGGAGGACTTCTCTTGGATGGCCGACCTGGCTCCCGAAGGCGAGGAGGAAAGCGAAGAGGAGGCCGAGGGTGAGAGAGAAAATGAGCAAAATGTAGATCAGGCTGGGGGTGATCCCCCGGCCGAATGACTTGTACAAATTTTGAAGTGAAATGAAGTGGAATGCCCTTTTTGTTCAATGAATGGTTATGATCGGAAAATTTCTAAATTATTAAACACTTGATTGTCTGAGTATGTTGAAATAACTGAAGATGATTATTAACCTAAGTGTGAGAGATCGGAAAACACAATGAGCATGAGATCGGTAGGGAAGAAATGCTGAACGGGACTTGATTAAAATTGGAAATTTGACTTGAACACTTAAGATCGGAATCCTCATTAAACCGGACCAAAACCTTAGCTCTTAAACTTTTGAAAGGGAGATCGGCAATAAAACTGGTGAGAAAAGATCTAGTGTCAGTTCATTTCGTTTATTAACAGAGATCAGGAATATACTTGTCTGGTCCGGAGATTCGACAATGGGTTCGAGAGATCAGTGAGCGATTTAATAGACTGGTAAGACTTTGACTGATGTGAGGACTTAGCATTAATTTAATTCTTTGTGAGGAGAGATCGGAAATGTGACTGTCTATCAAAGAGAGATCGGAAATGTGATTAGCTGTCAAAAGGAGACTTAGTACTGAGGTCAGTTTCAAAGTTTTATTGATTTTGGGGATCAGCCAAAATATGGTGTCGACAGCTGCCCCTCTTTACATAATTTCTATTAAAGGGAAAAATTTTCCCGTGTAGGAATTATGTAAAGATTCAGACCCATATTTTGGACGATTAGGTGTTCGAAGTTAGGGAACTATGGCATACCTAAGTTAGTGACCTAGAGATCGGCAACAGAAGTTAAAACATCAGAAAATTAAAATCAACTTGGATCAGAGGTTGATAACAGGGGATTTAAATTGCAGGAAATTAAAATCAACTTAGATCAAGGAACCAGAGGTTGATAACAGGAAATTTAAATTGCAGGAAATTAAAATCAACTTAGATCAAGGAACCAGAGGTTGATAACAGGAAATTTAAATTGTGGGAAATTAAAATCAACTTAGATCAAGGAACCAGAGGTTGATAACTGGAAATTTAAATGCGGGAAATTAAAATCAACTTAGATCAAGGAACCAGAGGTTGATAACTGAAAATGTAAATTGCAGGAAATTAAAATCAACTTAGATCAAGGAACCAGAGGTTGATAACTGGAAATGTAAATGCATGAAATTAAAATCAACTTAGATCAAGGAACCAGAGGTTGATAACAGGAAATTTAAATTGCAGGAAATTAAAATCAACTTAGATCAAGGAACCAGAGGTTGATAACTGGAAATGTAAATTGCAGGAAATTAAAATCAACTTAGATCAAGGAACCAGAGGTTGATAACAGGAAATTTAAATTGTGGGAAATTAAAATCAACTTAGATCAAGGAACCAGAGGTTGATAACAGGAAATTTAAATTGCGGGAAATTAAAATCAACTTAGATCAAGGAACCAAAGGTTGATAACTGGAAATGTAAATTGCAAGAAATTAAAATCAACTTAGATCAAGGAACCAGAGGTTGATAACAGGAAATTTAAATTGCAGGAAATTAAAATCAACTTAGATCAAGGAACCAGAGGTTGATAACCGGAAATGTAAATGCATGAAATTAAAATCAACTTAGATCAAGGAACCAGAGGTTGATAACAGGAAATTTAAATTGAAGGAAATTAAAATCAACTTAGATCAAGGAAACAGAGGTTGATAATCGAAATGTAAATTGCAGGAAATTAAAATCAACTTAGATCAAGGAACCAGAGGTTGATAACAAGAAATTTAAATTGCAGGAAATTAAAATCAACTTAGATCAAGGAACCAGAGGTTGATAACAGGAAATTTAAATTGCAGGAAATTAAAATCAACTTAGATCAAGGAACCAGAGGTTGATAACTGGAAATGTAAATTGCAGGAAATTAAAATCAACTTAGATCAAGGAACCAGAGGTTGATAACAGGAAATTTAAATTGCAGGAAATTAAAATCAACTTAGATCAAGGAACCAGAGGTTGATAACAGGAAATTTAAATTGCACTTACAAAGCAAGCCTAATCCGGACACAAGAAGTTCTTCCCCAATGAAGTGTACTTAACAGAATCCCGAAGGCCGATGATGAATGGAGGACGAGTCGCAATACTTGACCTATGGCCTCATTTCTTCAAATGCCCCATTTCTGTTTTTGACTTTCTCCCGAAAAGCATCCTTGCGGGTTTTCACTTCCCCTTCGTCTATATGACTAGAAGCGCCCTTCCAGGTTTTCACCTCTAGTTTTTTTTTTTTTTTTAGGTTATTCCCTGCAAATCTCATAGTAAAGTACGTGAGGTTATCAATTGTCAAATCTTAATCTTATGGCAAAAATTTTAACTGATTTAAATCGCGCATTAAATAACGAGATTGCAGAAAGATAAATATAAGGGAAAGATAGAAACATGGGGAATGAAGTGTGATTTTATTACGTTTGATATAAATAAAGAAGAAGTTTCAAAGAAGAAGGGTACAAGGATAGCTCTCACATATTCCCTGTGGCTGATTTTTGAAATCCCTTAAGTGCCATTATTTCAAGTTATCTGAAGCCTCATGCCGTGACAGTTTCCTCTTCATCCTGGTTTCATGCCCCCCATTCCTTATTTCTCCCTTTTTGTTCTCGGGATGCCCTTTCGGGTTTTCACCCCTAGGTTTGTTTTTTCTTTTTTTTTTTTTTTTTTTTTTTTTTTTTACGCTCTTTCAGGACGCCCTTTCGGGTTTTCATCCTTCACTCATTTTACAGAAAGTGCCCCTTCGGGGTTTTCGCCTTCTTTCACACATTTTGCTAGGAGCGCCCTTCCGGGTTTTCGCTCCTACCCCTTTTTTTTTTTTTTTTTTAGGCATAGTATCTCTTGACGGTGTCAGCATTCACAGGTCTCGGAAACTCTTCACCGTCCATGTGGGTCAAGATCAAGGCTCCTCCAGAAAATGCCTTTTTAACCACATAGGGTCCCTTGTAAGTTGGTGACCATTTGCCCCGGGGATCGTTTTGATTCGGCAGCACTTTCTTCAGAACTAGATCCCCGGGTTGGAATTCGCGTGGGCGAACGCTTTTATCAAATGCTTTAGCCATTCTCATCTGGTATAACTGCCCATGACATGCTGCTGCTAACCTTTTCTCATCTAGCAATTTTAACTGATCCAACCTTGACTGGATCCATTCCGACTCATCAATCCCTGATTCCTTCAGAATCCTTAGGGAAGGAATTTCTACTTCAATAGGTGATACCGCTTCCATCCTGAAAACCAGTGAGTATGGAGTTGCCCCGGTTGAGGTTCTTACAGAAGTTCGATATGCGTGGAGAGCGTAGGGAAGCATATCATGCCAATCCCTATACGTAACCGTCATTTTCCGGATTATCCTCTTGAGGTTTTTGTTTGCAGCTTCCACCGCTCCATTCATCTGGGGACGGTATGGGGAGGAATTGAGGTGTCGGATTTTGTATTGATCACACAATTTCTGGATCTTAGGGCCATTCAGATTCTTGGCGTTGTCAGTGACGATTTCATTGGGGAGACCATGCCGGCAGATGATATTGCTTCTGAGAAATTTGAGAAACGTATTCTGTGTGATGTGCGCATAGGATGTCGCCTCGACCCACTTGGAGAAATAGTCGATGGCCACACGGATGAATCTGTGCCCATTGAATGCCTTGGGATTGATGGGACCAATCATATCGATCCCCCACATTGCGAAAGGCCATGGTGAGACGAGGTTGAACAACTTGTGAGGTGGCACATTTATCGGATCGGCATAGATCTGACACTTATGGCACTTCCGGAAATACTCGATGCAATCTTTTTCCATCGTGGTCCAAAAATACCCCCGTCGCATGATTTGCTTAGCCATCATGTGCCCATTGGCATGGGTTGCACAATTTCCCTCATGAGTCTCAAAAAGGATTTTCTTCGCCTCTTTTGCATCCACACATCTCAACAGTTCATCGTTGGACCCTCTCTTGTATAGGGTTTCACCACTGGGAAAGTATCCCAATGCTAATCTCCGAAGCATCCTCTTTTCGTTTCGGTTTGCCCCTGAGGGGAATTCTCTGGTTCTGCAGTAGACCAGGATGTCATGATACCAAGGTTTACCGTCGGGTTCTTCCTCAATCATGAAGCAATATGCTGGCTCATTCCTTGCCTTAATCTTCAATATCTGAGCCATCTGCCCTTCTTCGATTTGAGCCATAACGGCTAGAGTGGCTAAAGCATCAGCAAATTGATTCTTATCTCTACTAAGGTGAGTGAAAGAGATCTCTTCGAATTTCTTAATCAGCTCCAGTAAATACTTCTGATATGGGATCAGCTTGGGATCCTTGGTTTGCCATTCTCCCTTGACTTGGTATATAATCAGGGCTGAGTCTCCATATACTTCCAAGTTCCTGATTTTCATTTTGATGGCAGCTTGTAGACCCATCACACAAGCTTCGTATTCCGCGACGTTGTTGGTGCAGTCAAATCTCAACTTGACAGCTATCGGAAAATGTTTTCCATCTGGGGATATCAACACAGCTCTAATTCCATTACCGGACAAATTGACAGCTCCGTCAAAATACATTTCCCATACATTGGCTGGCCCCTCTTCTTCGCAATCTACTTCATTAATATGCTCATCAGGGAACTCAAAATCCAAAGCTTCATAATCCTGGATAGGATTTTTTGCTAGGAGGTCGGCGATCACGCTACCTTTCACTGCCTTCCGGGTCATATAGACTATGTCATATTGGGAGAGTATGACCTGCCACTTGGCTATCCTACCTGGCACGAATGGGCTTTCGAATACATATTTGATAGGATCCATCCTGGAGATGAGCCACGTCTTGTGATTCAACATGTAGTGCTTGAGGCGATTCGCTGTCCAGGCTAATGCGCAGCAGGTCTTTTCTAAGAAAGAGTATCTTGACTCACAATCATTGAACTTTTTACTCAGGTAATAGATAGCCCTTTCTTTTCGGCCAGTGTCGTCATGTTGTCCCAAAACACATCCCATCGAGTTCTGTTGGACTGCCATATACAGGATAAGAGGCCTTCCCGCCACGGGTGGAACCAATACTGGTAGGTTTGACAGATACTGCTTAATTTTCTCAAAAGCCTCCTGGCAAACTGAATCCCATTGGGTGGAATTATTCTTCCGGAGTAGTCTGAAAATAGGCTTAGTTTTGACAGTGAGATTAGAAATAAATCTCGAAATGTAGTTCAACTTTCCCAGGAAACTGCGCACCTCCCTTTCTGTTTTTGGGGATGGCATTTCTTGAATAGCTCGAACCTTGTCTGGATCAACCTCTATTCCCCTCTCGCTTACTATGAATCCCAACAACTTTCCCGATCTAGCTCCGAATATGCATTTGGCAGGGTTCAGTTTCAACTGGTATTTCCTAAGCCTTTCGAATACCCTCCTAATCACCTGTACGTGGCTTTCTTTTCCTCTGGATTTAATGATCATATCATCCACATACACTTCCACCTCTTTATGCATCATATCGTGGAATAATGTGATCATTGTGCGCTGGTAGGTAGCACCAGCATTCTTCAACCCGAAAGGCATAACCCGATAGCAAAACACTCCCCATTGAGTGATAAAAGCGGTTTTCTCTTTGTCTTTCTCATCCATCTGGATCTGATTGTACCCTGATGCCCCATCAATACATGAACACCTGCCTAATCCCGCAGCATTGTCTACTAACACATCAATGTGGGGGAGAGGGAAATCATCTTTTAGACTTGCTTTATTAAGATCCCTGTAGTCAACGCACACCCTGACTCTCCCGTCCTTCTTCATTACCGGGATGACGTTAGCCACCCATTGGGGATATTTGACCACTTCCAGGAACCCAGCGTCATATTGTTTCTTGACTTCATCCCGAACTTTGAGCAGTGTGTCGGGATTCATTCTCCTTAACTTCTGCTTTACCGGGACTGTCCCCGGAATTAGGGGAATTTTGTGTGTCACTATCTGGGGGTCCAAACCAACCATATCATCATAACTCCAGGAAAATACGTCGAGGAATTCTTTGCTGCATCGATCATATCTCCCAATTCTTCACTCTCCACTACCTTAAGTTCCCTTTTTACTTCTTCTGTGCCTAAATTTATGGTGTGTGTTTCGTCTCCACAAGGCACTAGGGAGGGTTCATCTTTTTCATTGCTTTCTTCTGTAAGGTCTTCCTCCGAATCACTTGAAGTAATGGCAGTTATGGGGATTTCAAAATTAACCAGAGGAATTTCTGAGTCTATTGGATTATTAGGTGTTAATTGATGAATGGTCCTGAATGAATAAAAATGGAACATATTATAAGGATGAAATTTAAAAGGAAAGAATTGGATTTAAAATGCGCTATTAATTCATTAATATTTATGCCATAAGAAAAAGGTCCATTTACAGTATTACACTTGTCACCATGGACAAAATGATCAAGTGTAGATAACCAAAGGTACTTTACTCGAAATTGAGTACAGGGATGTCCTCTGCCGTCCAATTGTCTAGTTCTTGCCCCTCAGCTATCGGTGAGACTAGAGCTTCATACAAGGGATCCAGGTAGATGACTTCGATGGATGGTTCATCAGGTGATTCTTCCACCTCTGCCGGATTTTCAATGACCGGTTTAGTGAAGACTTCTGTGATTCTCGGGACTACTTTCATCTTTCCCACTTTCTGATCGAATCTCTGATCCCAAAGTGTTTTCCTCATCCAGAATCGTCCATCCATAAGGGCATCTTCCTCATAACCCAAACCACTGCGACCTATCTTCTGAATAGCCGGTATAGGTTCAACGATCTCTTGCAATGCGGTGCCCAAGCCTTTGCCCTCCTGATATCCATTCTTTGACATCACTTTGGCCACCATAGCCATAGCCTTATCATTTCCGGTGTCTTGTAACTCAAGGGCCTGGAAAGAGCTTTCCAACGACTCCTCGGCCGCTTCCACATAAGGGAGTGATTGTGGCTTGGTGACTAATATGGCTTCTTCTCCTCTCACCGTGATGATTTTGCCGTCCATAATATATTTGATCTTTTGGTGCAAAGTTGAAGGAACGGCGTTCGCAGAATGGATCCAAGGCCTCCCCAACAACATAGTGTAGGCCGGCTCAATGTTCATCACCTAAAACGTGACGTTGAAAGTACATGCACCGACTTGGATTGGCAAGTCAATGTCTCCCAACACTTCTCTCCTTGTACCGTCGAAGGCTCTCACCACCATAGCACTCTGACGTATATCAGATTGGTCAACCGGCAGCCTGGCCAAGGTGGTATTAGGCAGTACATTCAGAGCTGACCCGTTATCAATAAGTACCTTGGCTACTATACACCCCTTACACTTCACTGTTACATGCAGAGCTTTAGTGTGCCTTAAACCCGCAGGGTCTATCTCGTCCTCCGAGAAAGTAACAGAACTGGATGCCTGGATTTGCCCCACTATCTTCTCAAACTGCCCCGGAGTAATGTCGGGGTTTACATAGGCCTGATCCAGGATTCTCTGCAAGGCTTGTCGGTGCACTTCCGAACTCAAGATCAGTGATAACAGCGAAATTCGGGCAGGTGTCTTTCTCAACCGCTCCACCACATCATACTCGCTCTGTTTCATTATTTGGAGCAGCAGTTCCTCCTCTTCTTTATGCTCAGCAGGCTCTACCTCCTCTGTCTTCTCAACCTCCTCTTCTGAATTCTTCAATGACTCTCCCATCTTTACTTTCCCTTTCCTCTTTTCTCTCTCTTCGTTCCCGTAACACCTCCCACTTCGAGTTATGAACTCAACTTCTTGCTCATGCGAGGAGGATTTTGTGGTAGTGACAGGTTGAGGATTATCCTGGGGAGTAGCACTGGCGGTAGGTCCGACATAAGTCATCTGAAAGTGTTCATGAGGAGCGAAACATGGCTTAGGAGGTGCCGGGGGTGAAGCAAGGCTAGGAGCCGGTGTACTGCTTGACGCTCCTTGGGTGAGGACTTGGAAATTATAGTTCCAAGGTATGGCATGGGTGTTGGTAATAGGGAGCTGAGATGGGGCTCGGATAACCGTTACTGGTGGCGAGGCTACTGGGGGTGAGAAGGTGATTCTGGGTTTAGAGGTAGAAGCATTCTGGCTGTATCTAGTGGTGTTCACTCCCTCTTCCATCTTCGACCTTGTCTGGCATCTCAGAACCTTGAGAGACAACAAGTTCTGAACCTCTTGCCTGAATCTCTCACAGCCCCGCAGCTCATGATCAGCTGCTCCTCCATGATAAGGACACCCCGTACCTTCTTCTAATCCCGTTACCTGAGGGCAAAGGTAGCCTTCCCTCATTGCCACAGCAAAAATTTCTTTAAAGTAAGGAATCAACTTGTCCACTTCCGGTGTTAATCCCTCTCCATCAGACTCTATCATATTTACACCACCGCCCGCATTATGGTTAGGCAGTGGGTTTGAGGTAACATTGGGGAGGGAACCATTTCCCTCAATTTTTAGCCATCCATTCCGGATTAGAGAGTGCACTCTTCCTCTGAGTGCTCCGCAGTTGTCAGTTGAGTGCCCTTGTGCCCCCCCATGATACTCACAACGGGCAGTGGCATCATACCACCTAGGATATGGAGGCTGAATTGGGTCTAGGGAGACTGGTACAATTTGGTTGATACCGACAAGGTATCGGTATATTTCACTGAGTGGGAGGGGAAGAGGTGGATCCGGGTTTCTTGGGGGTCTTGAGTTGTTTGGTGGTGGTCTTGGTTGAGCAGGAGGAGGAGGTGGTCTTGGTTGGTAATTTGCAGGGGAAGGGTATTGTGGGCGTGGGTGTGGATAATTTGGGAAAGGCGGTGGAATGTTTGCGATTGTTTGGCCATGAGGGGGAGGATATGGCCGATAATTGTTTTGAGGGAACGGGGAATAATTGTTTTGACGGGTGACAGAATGCACATCACCCTCCTTCTTCTTGCCAAAGCTGGCAGTCTTTTTCGCAGGGTTCTCAGCCAACTCCTGCAACCGTCCCATTCTTAGATTGGCCTCTATTCTTTCACCGGCCTGTATGATGTCAGAAAAGCTGTTGGAAGTGTTCCCAATCATCAAATTGAAATAAGGGGCTTTCAACGTCTCAATGAACAGAGAGCACAGCTCATTGTCAGTCACCGGAGAGTGGACTTCTGCCGCCTTTTCTCTCCATCTCTGGGCATACTCCTTGAAGCTTTCCCGGTCTTTCTGCACCAGATTTTGAAGATCCCTCCTTGTGGGGGCCACATCGCAGTTAAATTTGTACTGCTTTAAAAAGGCCTCGGCTAAATCCTTCCAGGAGCGCAGTCTGCTCCTGTCTAACTGAATACACCACCTCAGCGCTGCTCCAGAGAGGCTCTCATGAAAGAAGTGGATTAACAGTCTGTCATCATCTGTCATAGAGGACATCTTGGCAATATAGGTGGCCAAATGAATTCGAGGATCTGAATTCCCGGTATACTTATCAAAATCGGGGACCTTGAATTTGGGCGGCACTACCACATCCGGTACTAATCTTAGTGATGCCACGTCAACTGAGCCATACATATTCAGGCCCTCTATAGCTCTCAATCTCTCTTCCAGAGCGGACAGCTTCTCATTTTCTCTCATCTTACTTTCTCCTCCTGTTGTGTGAGGTACTCCCCCAACTAGGAAATGAGGGGCAGAATGAATTGGAGGGTTCGGGACCGAAAGGGATGGTTCGGCATTCGGGATGGCTGGATAATAAGAGAAAGGAGGTTCATTGTTGACAGTGACCGTCGGATCCGGGATTGATGGCTGGAAAGTGAAAGAGGTTGAAGCGTAGTGAGAATCAACTGTTGTAGGAGGTGGGGGAGGTAATGGTAGGTTAAGGTCAGAAGCTGGCTTATTTTGGGACATCTCCCTCATCAGCTTCATAAGTTCTGAAACCTGGTCTTTTAGTTCAGACACTTGCCCCTGTAGGTTCTGTACTTGTTCCTGGTCTTCCATTAGTTTTCTTGTTCGAGATCTTGTTAAGTACACTCGCTGGGGTTGAATCGCGTGCTTGGTCAGACTTGCCTTGTTCGAAGCAATATTGTTTTTTCTGTAAGGAGCCAAAAAAGAAATTTTTAGTGAATTTTGATCAAAATTAAATAGGGTCCTGATGTGGACGAAGGATACGGTGGCATTTGAGAGCCAGAAATGAAATCTGTTGAAGGATAACTGCATCAACTTTATCATGGCATCGTTCGATAGTCTGACTGTGAATGACTGGATTGAATGTGTGTTTATGATACCTGTCCATATAACGCATTCAATTTTTCATATAACCCTAGCGAGGGAATTCCTACGGGAGTCATATTATTCATTCACAAATTTGCTCAACAATGGTCCAGAAATCATTTCATTAACTGAATAATTTGTACACCGCATTCTTTACATCGGCCTAGGCTCTGGGAGGTTTTTTATAATGAGATGAAATTTTCTGAGATACTCATATAACCTTTCTTCTTGTTTGGCAGGGTCGAAAGCTTTCAGAGCATACTCAGATTCAGGTAGGAGTTCTTGCTTTCCCTGTGCTATCGTTCTCTCCAGCTGGTCAACGTTCTCTTTCAGCTCTTGATAGAGAGCAGCTTGTCTTTCTTTCTCTTTCCTTTCCTTTGCACATTCTTTGAGAATATCGTTAATGAGTAGTGCTTGTTCTCTCAGTTCGAGCTTTTTCTTTTTATTTTCTTGTTTATGCTCTTCTACGAGTATCTCTTGGTATTTTATTTCTTCCTGGAGCTTGCTGTTTCGTGCTTCTACTTCTTTTGATACATCTTGGAGCGAACTTCTTTCCTTTTCCCACCGTGCCTTTTGCTCTTCGAACCCCATTTTCTCAGCCCTTGCCTCTTCCCGGAGTCTTCTTACTTTCCTCTTGAGAATCTGTTGTTTGTCCTCCAACTGTTTTATTTGCTCTTGCAGTTGCGAGTTCTCGGTATTTGCCTTTTGTAGCGAGTCAACCAGGCGATCATCAGCTTCTTCTAATAGGACATCTCGGCGCGGATTGCTGTCTTCGAATTCTGTAGTTGAGTATTCTCGGTCCCTGTCAGCTCTCCATTTAAGATAATCGCCCAAGGCGCTTGGGCCTTTAGGCGCTCTCTTCATCAGAGTGATGTTCTCCCAAGACTTGAGAGCCATTTTCAACCCTTCCTCTTCCTTGAGCTCATGGTAGAAATGGCTTTGGTGATATTCTTCAATGTCGATTCTGGACTGTGTTGAGCCAAACTGCCTCATTACCAATGCCGGAGTGTAACTTGTGTATCCGGTTACTCCGATTAGGGACACCGACTGATTTCCTCCCGTGTTGATCAAAACGGATTGGCCTGACGCCCACAGCTTCCTCCAACAATAATCATGGCTATTAAAACTCAAAATCTGTTCCCGCCACTGCTGTTCATTCTTCGAACTGATTATTAACCGGGTCATCTTCTCGATGGGAGGCTGGTCAAGGTACCAAGTCAATCCCTTTGTCTCCACAGGGCATATGTGACTGATAATCCAGAGATATAACAATTGAGAACAACACTTGATGGACCCTTTACCCTATTGTCTGCAGTAGGTAAGGGTTAATAAGGTCTCCGCAAGAATTGCCGGTATCGGATTGACCTCCTGCCTTTCTACCGCCCAGAATACTTCCACCGTGCTGCAGGTTATGATTCCTAATGGTCTCGGGAACAAAATCAGGCCATAGATTCCCAATGCGAGCGCTACTGAAGCTTGATCCCACTGTTTCTCTTGGAGGAATTGATCTAACCGCTTCTCGAGGTAGGTCCAATACCATCCATGCGTGTTCCCTTTGACCGTTTCTTTTGACTTTGCCTCCTCCGAAGGAATACCCAACAAATGTGTTAATCATTTCCAGGTCTGCCTATGCTCAAGGTGTAGGTAGATCCGATTCTGTGTTGAGTAAGGAATCCCTAGTAATGCCTGATATTCTTCCATAGTGGGAACTGTATCAATGTCATTGAAAGAGAATACCCCGTACTTAGTATTCCAAACTGACAGCATGGCCTTTAATGCCGGGATTTGGACCTTGACTTGCATTAGGGTTGCAATTTTCCCGTATTTCTTTTCAAATCATGCCTTGACTTGCTCGGGAAGCGACCTCCATCCATTAGACAGGCTCTCGAGGCTGTTCATTCTGACCTCGATTTTATTCTGATCCCATAAGGATAGTAAGCTAGCATGTGCCTTGGAAACATTATTCTGCGGGGGTACTGGAGTATGAGTTGATTTGGACCAAAGTTTGGCATTCTGAACCTCTTCTGCCGACTGACTCGAGGATGCCATGATAAAAATGATGCCTTATCCTTTTATGCACTCTTGGTTTGATGATGCTCATGAAAAACTCGTTAGCAAGATAAATTTGGGTAATTTTGAATCATACTGTTGGCAGGGTGACACATACACATTTATCAAAGTAGGAAAATGTGTAGGTGTTTCAGTAGAATTCAAGATTACCCTCACAAAAACGAACAAAAGGAAATTAAAGCATAACAGGGAAAGAGTAAGTATGCCCCTTTTTGTCCTAGCATAGGGAGACTCCTGATACCGGATGAGTGCTACCTAATTGGATAGTTCTATCTTATAAGGTAGCTTACTACGGCTTTCAGCTATTGTGATAGTTTAGCTCAAGGTCTAATTTTCTAAAAGCCACAGGTTCCCAAATTGCCCCTACTATAATAAAGAGAGCCCGTTCTATAACCATGATATTATCGGGAAAATTCCACGAGTATCACGGTGGATAGAACGAGTTTCAATCTGAGCAGAAGCCTTCACGGATACTAACGGGGTAAAACCCACGGGTACCGCTACATGACCCCCTCCTACTTTCCTAAAAGAGTAAGAAAGCCCGGGTATAGGACCGAAGTGTGTGAGGACATCGTGTGAGTGTTCAGTGTGTGAAGGGACACCTTTACCTCTTCCCAATTCAGGGGGATTTTATCCTTTCCATTTTTCCTTTTTCCTTTTTTTTTTCGAAACGAAGAGCACTGTAGGGGGATAAAACAAGCAAAACAAGCAAAACAAGCGGAACAGTTAGTAGGAATAAACAAAAATTAACACGTAAACTATCGCCGGGTGAGCCCACCTAACTATAATTTGATTAGAAAATTAAATCTACTTTTTAGACCTCTAGACCGGGGTTAAATTCGGATATAATATCCCCAGCGGAGTCGCCAAGCTGTCGCAAGGGGTTTTGCGGTCGCTGAACGAACCCTCACCGAAGTGGGAAAGAATGAGGAGTCGCCACCTTAGTTTTGAGGGAAACTAAAGAAAACCATTTGTGAAAATAAATTGAAATGAAACCACTTCAAGACAGAGATTCTAGGTTTGGGGTCCGTAAACGGGTGGGGAAGGTGTTAGGCACCCCACCTCATCCCTTAATAAGGGTAAGTAGATTTAACTTTGCATTAGTTAGGAGGGCTTGAATGGACATGTTAATCCTTTTGTCAAAAGGAAATTTTAATTTTTCACTAAATTCGGATCACCCAGATACATAAGTAAATGAGACAACCTCAGTGAATTGACGTCGCATATCATTTTTGGTTTTGGGATTATTTTGCGTACAGGTTAAGATCTGGTGTGAGAATCGGATAAGAACTCTCCTCCGATCTCTTTTAAGTATTTATTAAAATTTTAGCTCGGAGATCGGATAAGAACTCTCCTCCGATCTCTTTTAAATGTTTATGGAAATTTTAGATCGAGAAACGGATAAGAACTCTCCTCCGATCTCTTTTAAATGTTTATGGAAATTTTAGCTGAGAATCGGATAAGAACTCTCCTCCGATCTCTTTTAAATATTTATTAAAATTTTAGCTCGGAGATCGGATAAGAACTCTCCTCCGATCTCTTTTAAATATTTATTAAAACTTTAGCTCGGAGATCGGATAAGAACTCTCCTCCGATCTCTTTTTAAATGTTTATGGAAATTTTAGATTGAGAAACGGATAAGAACTCTCCTCCGATCTCCTTTTAAATGTTTATGGAAATTTTAGATTGAGAAACGGATAAGGACTCTCCTCCGATCTCTTTTAGATTAACAGGAGCCTGAAAGGGACTTTTCCGATCTCCCGAATTTTAATTTCAGCTACATGTCATAAGAGCCTAAAGCTAAGGATTCTGGCATTCAAAGATGCTGGGGATAAGGCTTCTTGATACCTTGTGACTAAACGGGGGATACTAGACTTGATTTACCAACCTTCCATGCAGTCACCTTACCAATACCTATTAATGTCCGATCTATTCTGTTTCGTTTACTTTGGTTTTATTCCACTTTATGGCATCTTGCCGAATTGCCGCCACGCCACCTAATAGTTTGGCTATTTTCCTGATGTGTTATTCAGGCTTTCTCTTTTAAAAGAGACCCTTAAGTTGCAGTTACCTACGTTTTACCCAACCACTTACACGCTACTAGGAGCTAGGAAACTTTCATTCAGAAATGACGAAGATTAATAAAATGATGGACTGATCACTAAAGAAATAACTCGAGAGTAACATTCTTTGGGGTTCTTTGGCACAAAATGAACTTGGAGAAAATCGCATACATAAGAAGAACAAAGAAAATGCGAAAAGTAAACGTAAACACTTAATAAAACGGCAATATGAGCTCTTACCTATAAGGAGCCAAATCTATCGAAATAACTACGGGGTGGCAAATAGTGATAAGACAGCGGACTGATTAGCCTGAGGGCTGATGTTCGTTGTGAACAGAAGGGTGCTTAGCTAAAATGCAATCAGATTAAGATAAAAACCGAGTGGAATGAAGTTGAGCTTGGACAATGGGAATGAAAACAGAGATGATAAAGGGCTGAAAGTGAGAATGTGACCAGATAATGAACAAACTGAAAATGTAGAGTTCCAGTATTCAGAATCCTTTTCAAGAAAACACTTCAGAAAACTAGTTTCAAAAGTCTTTCTAATCAACACTTCTAAGTAGCAGAGTAACAAACTGAATGAAGTTTCAGAGTTCTTCCGCTATAATAACTATCTCTCTTTTTGCCCGTCCCCTTGAACAGTTTTCAGGCAGGTATTTATAGGAATCGGGTGCTCCCCATGAAGGGTCAGGATTTATTTTGAGGGAGATGGAGGGTCTGGATTTTGAAGGACATGATCGGATGTTTGAGAATTAAAGAGAACCAAAAGTGAACGGCTGAGATTATTCTTCAGAATATTTGTCCTTTTCTTCTTTCAATCTGACGGTCTCAAATCCTTTTGTCCGGAGCGATCTGAGGGCTAAGAGCAAAAGGCGCTGGTCTTATCGTCTCCTCTCTTGATCCAAGGGCTCCAGGTTCGTCCTTACAAGTGAGATCAACAGTGGAGATTGGGATGTACAGATCACATGACATACCTCGCACTGTCAAAGATTAAGTAAGCGATTCTTAGGCGTGCGGTGGAGATCTCGTCTGCCACGCTTTAACTACCTCGGCTCTGATTCTGACGACGGTTATTTGGGATTTGTCTTATTCTTTTTGCCTTCCGATCTCTCCCACGCTCCTATGCTGGTCTCCCATCTTCCGATCTCTATTATTCCGATCTCTATTATTCCGATCCCTAGAGATCGCCCAAATGATGTAATCCGATCTTTTGAATAAAAGTCAATTATCATCTTATTATTATTGCATTAATTATTTTCCGATCTCTGATGTGTTTATCCGATCTGGTTCCTAACTGAACAACCCTTAACTGATCCGCAATTCGAATCATTTATCTTAATATGCCGATCTCTAATTAGCCGTTCTCTCTATGGGATTTGAGAGACGTGTCAGAACAGCTGGCTAATCCCGTTAACCGATGCATTGCCTGGGACATCGTGAGCATTAAATGCTCGGACGAGTATAAATAGGGGTAGGGGTTAGCCAGTTTCTTACTTATTCCATTTTCTGTCTCTCGCAAGCAATTCCAAAACTCTCCCGATTTTCAAGCTCTTCCGACTCCGTTCAAGCTCCGGTAAGGGTTTTAATCCTTCTTTTAGCTTTAAGTTCTTTGTTTTCCTTAAAAATGAGCGGCGCCGAAGGTCAGAGAGCGACGAGCCCTCCTTCCATTCAGTTCTCGTGGTCGTCGGATGAAGAAGAGGTGGTTGGGCCGAGCGCACAACCAGAACCTCCTAGGGTCTCCGTTCCAGCTCGGGGGCGGATCGCACCATCAAGGCATGCACCTTCTTCGGGAAGGAAGAATCTTCCTATGGACGAGCTGCCGTCGATCTTGCAAGAATCCGATCTGCAATCGTTTAGCCAGGAGTACAACATGGAGCCCGATTCATATGAACTTATCCGGTGTCACGGCGATCACCGAGCCGATCACTCCTTTGAAGAGAATGACATGGTGATGGTATACGAGGAACAGTTAAAGGCCGGTCTTCGGTTCCCTCTGGACGACTTCTTCAAGGAGGTCCTAAAATTTCACCGAGTGTGCATTGCCCAAATTCATCCTAACTCGTGGCGGATCTTGGTAGCCTTCCGAGGCCTGTGCCGAGCTAAGGGAATCAGACCTACGGCTAAGGTGTTCGCCGAACTGCATAGGCTAACTCGCCGAAAGGATGACGAGCACTGGTTCTTTCAGGCGAAGCCTCATTGTGGGCTCTTTACCGATCTGCCCTCCTCCCTTAAGAATTGGAAGAACCGCTTCTTCATTCTGAGGAGCAAAAATCCGACCTGCTTTGAGGACTTCCCCCGTAGCTGGTGGCACCAGGGGCCCTTGATTCCGAAGCGTATTATCCTGAACAAGGAGGAAAGCCTAATAGTGATGGAATTGAAGAATCAAGCTGCCACTCAAAAGTACTCCTGTTTAGATGCGGTGACTGCCGAGCTGCATCATTGGACGATGGAGTTGATCACGGGCGAAAGTCGCGGGCTTCAGCTCTCTGATCTTGGCATCGGTATTTTCTATTTCTCAGATCTTTGGACCTTAGCGATCTCACTGACCTCTTTTTTGTGCAGGTATGGCGAGTGGTGAAGGTTCCAGGAAGCGGAAGAAAGAAAAAGAGATTTCCCGGAAAATAAAGGAGATGAAGCGTTCGGCATTACTTCAAACACCCGGCCATGAACCTGGGGAGACGCAAGGAGGCCCGCCCCGACCTTCGGGGCCGCCGATCACAGAAGCTGTCCGATCTCCTCCTCAACAGGAAGATCTGCCTCCACCTCCTCCAGTTGCTCCAAGCACAGAAGGGGGTCGTTCTCGACCTCCTACGAGGCCCCCTTCTCGTGGCGCTCAAGTGCTGATTGCCTCCCTGGAGAACAACCGTACTGTTCGGGAGAACCCCGATTTTGCCAAAGTCTTGGGGTCTTCCATCTGCCTTCGGGAGGATCGGGACAGACTGTCTCCGGACAATCTTGACGACATCCTAACCCGATCCATGAGTCTGAATGTAGAGTGCTTGGTGAACCAGCACATAGTTCGGGAAAAGGCACACCGCCTGGGTAAGGAGGTCGAGAAGAAGAGTCAAGAGGTGGCATCCCTCCGATCCCAACTCTCATCCACTCAGGATTACATATCTCAAATTGAGGGGCGGATGAAGTACTATGAGGATAAGCCGCCGCAATGCACTCATGTTCTGGCTGAAAGGGATCATGCTCTTAGAGAAGTCCAGGCACTCCGGGCCAACGAAGCTGCTCAGGTCGCTCATCTTGCTAAGGAGCTTAAGGCAAAAGATGAGGAGATGGTAACAGGTATAGCCGGTGCCTATGTGAACGCTCACAAGGATCTCTTGGCCGAGCTCCAGAAGCGTTACCCGGAGGAGGACTTCTCTTGGATGGCCGACCTGGCTCCCGAAAGCGAGGAGGAAAGCGAAGAGGAGGCCGAGGGTGAGAGAGAAAATGAGCAAAATGTAGATCAGCCGGGGTGATCCCCTACGAATGACTTGTACAAATTTTGAAGTGAAATGAAGTGGAATGCCCTTTTTGTTCAATGAATGGTTATGATCAGAAAATTTCTAAATTATTAAACACTTGATTGTCTGAGTATGTTGAAATAACTGAAGATGATTATTAACCTAAGTGTGAGAGATCGGAAAACACAATGAGCATGAGATCGGTAGGGAAGAAATGCTGAACGGGACTTGATTAAAATTGGAAATTTGACTTGAACACTTAAGATCGGAATCCTCATTAAACCGGACCAAAACCTTAGCTCTTAAACTTTTGAAAGGGAGATCGGCAATAAAACTGGTGAGAAAAGATCTAGTGTCAGTTCATTTCGTTTATTAACAGAGATCAGGAATATACTTGTCTGGTCCGGAGATTCGACAATGGGTTCGAGAGATCAGTGAGCGATTTAATAGACTAGTAAGGCTTTGACTGATGTGAGGACTTAGCATTAATTTAATTCTTTGTGAGGAGAGATCGGAAATATGACTGTCTATCAAAGAGAGATCGGAAATGTGATTAGCTGTCAAAAGGAGACTTAGTACTGAGGTCAGTTTCAAAGTTTTATTGATTTTGGGGATCGGCCAAAATATGGTGTCGAAAAGTTCTTTAATTTAATTTTCGATTCCGAAATTTTCTTTTCTTCTATTTTATTTGACAGTTAGGTCAGGAGTCACCTCTCAGGGTCAATTGACCAAATTGCCCCTCGCCGGTTCATCCCGGTTGGCAAATAATTCCATATTTCTTTCGGTTCCCTGACCTAATTATTTGACTGACTTAACAGTTCTTTTTCATGATTTTCTCTTTTCCACTGTGTCCATAAGGGTCCTAAGGACAGCAGCGTCACTTTTTACGGTTCGAAATTTGAGTTTAAAACGACTTCGCAGTCATTCCCGAGAAGGTCACCCATCGCTGTGACTCTCGACTCGTTTAACTTCTTTTGTTCTGTCTTTCTTATTTATACTTAACTAATTGAACATTACTAATTATTTTTGTTTGTGGCTTATCTAGTTGTCTTAAGTGTGGTTCTAATCCCCTTAACTGTCCGGACCGACACCGTCACGAATGATGAAATCTACCAGCTATGCAAACGGGGTGTTACAATTCTCCCCCCCTTAAAATAAATTTCGTCTCGAAATTTTACCTGGTATCAATCTCTGAACAGCTGTGGGTGCTGTCTCCTCATGTCCTCCTCTCGTTCCCAAGTAGCCTCCTGGCCCAAATGATGGTTCCACAACACTTTTACCAACGGTATCTACTTGTTTCGTAGCTGCTTCACCTCATAAGCCAGAATCTCTATGGGTTCTTCTTCATATGTGAGGTCTGGATTTACTTCAATTTCCTCTACTGGTAGTACATGAGATGGGTCTGATCGATACCTCCTCAACATAGACACATGGAAGACATTATGTATCTTTTCCAACTCTGGAGGTAGTGCCAACCGATATGCCAAAGGACCCACTCTTTCCAGAACCTCATATGGCCCAATGAAACGAGGACTCGCTTCCCTTTCTCGAATCTCATAATTCTCTTCCAAGGAGAAAATTTGAGGAAAACTTTCTCACCCACTGCATACTGAATATCCCTTCTTTTCAAATCAATGTAGGACTTCTGACGGTCTGATGCAGCTTTAAGTCGATCTCTAATCAATTTGATTTTCTCTTCAGTTTGCTGAACGATTTCGGGTTCAATCATCTTTCTTTCACCCACGTCATCCCAACACAACGGGGTTCTACATTTTCTGCCATACAAAGCTTCATATGGAGGCATCCCAATGCTTGATTGGTAGCTGTTGTTGTAAGCAAACTCAATCAAAGGCAAGTGTGTATCCCAACTACCCTCAAACTCAATCACACAAGCCCGTAGCATGTCCTCCAAGATCTGAATTACCATCTCAGACTGGCCATCTGTCTGTGGGTGGAATGCAGTACTGAAGTTCAATCTAGTTCCTAGGGCTCTCTGAAGACTACCCCAGAATTTAGAAGTGAACCTAGGATCTCTGTCTGACACGATGGATACTGGCACTCCATGCAGTCTCACAATCTCATCGATGTATACCTTGGCCAATCTTTCCAAACTATAATCCATCCGGACTGGCAGAAAATGAGCAGATTTAGTCAGTCTGTCAACAATGACCCAAACTGCATCATGACTCTTCTGTGTCCTCGGAAGTCCCATCACAAAATCCATCGTTATTCTTTCCCATTTCCATTCAGGCACTGCTAGTGGATGTAACAACCCAGTGGGTACTTGATGCTCTGCCTTTACTTGTTGACAAGTTAGGCATTTGGATACAAACTCTGCCACATCTCGTTTCATACCCATCCACCAGTAATGCTCCTTTAGCCCTCTGTACATTTTTGTACCACCAGGGTGCATGGCAAAAGGAGACTCATGTGCTTCCTTCAAAATGATCTTCCTCAATTCAACATCCTTAGAAACACATATTCTGCCCTGGTGTAGCAGTAGACCATCATCTCTGATTGAGAATTCTGGTTTCTTGCCTTGCCTGACTTCTTCCAATAGCTTCTGATACTTCTGATCATTCTGAGCAGCCATTCTAATCTGATCAATCAACACTGGCTGTACATGCCATGCAACTGCTGTCTGCCCATCATCATTAATCTCTAAGCTGGCATGCAATGATCTCAACTCATGTACCAAAGACAAAGGAGTAACCCGTAGACTTGCCATAGTCTTGCGACTTAAGGCATCAGCCACAACATTAGCTTTCCCTGGCTGATAGTCTATCAAACAATCATAGTCTTTTATCAACTCTAACCATCTCCTCTGTCTCAAATTCAGCTCTTTCTGGGTGCCCAAATACTTCAAACTCTTATGATCTGTATAGATGTAGCACTTCTCCCCATACAAATAATGTCTCCAGATCTTAAGAGCAAACACTACAGCTGCAAGCTCCAAGTCATGTGTTGGATAATTCCTCTCATGCGGTTTTAGCTGGCGTGATGCATAGGCAATGACATTTCGATCTTGCATCAATACACAGCCTAACCCATTGTGAGAAGCATCACTATATACTATATATTCTTTACCCAGAGTAGGTAAAGTCGATCTGAGCTTCACCAAACATCTCTTCAATTCATCAAAACTCACTGGCATTTGTCCGTCCACCGAAATTTTACATCTTTTCTAAGCGGCTTGGTCAATGGAGATGCCAACATGGAGAATCCTTCACAAATCTACGGTAGTATCGGCTAAAACCTAAAACTACGAATTTCTGTGACATTTCTGGGTGGCCTCCAATTAAGGACAGCTTCAATCTTACTTGGATCTACCTTAATGCCCTCTTCTGATACTACATGCCCCAAAAAAGATATTTCTTTCAGCCAAAATTCACACTTCGACAATTTGGCATATAGCTGTTTCTCCCTCAAAGTCTGCAGTACAATCTGCAGATGTCTATCATGCTCTTCTGCATTCCTCGAATAAACCAATATATCATCTATGAATACCACAACAAACTGGTCAAGGTATGGTCTGAAGATAGTGTTCATCAGATCCATAAAAGCAGTCGGAGCATTAGTTAACCCGAATGGCATGACTAGGAATTCATAATGGCCATAGCGGGTTCTGAAGGCAGTTTTAGGAATACTCTGCTCTTGTACTTTCAGCTGATAATAACCTGATCTCAGGTCAATTTTGGAGAACACAGCTGCACCCCTCAACTGATCAAACAAGTCATCAATACGGGGCAATGGATATATGTTCTTTATTGTCACCTTATTCAACTGCCGATAGTCTATGCATAACCGGAGAGTGCCATCCTTCTTCTTTACAAACAACACTGGCGCTCCCCAAGGTGACACACTAGGGAGGATAAAGCCCTTGTCAAGCAACTCCTGCAACTGTACTTTTAACTCTTTTAATTCTGCAGGTGCCATTCTATATGGTGTTATGGAAATTGGGTCCACACCAGGCATAACATCAATCTCAAACTGCACCTCTCTTTCTGGAGGTAATCCTGGCAATTCATCAGCAAATACATCCGGAAAATCACATACAGTAGGGATGTCCCTTAGTACTGGACTCCCCACTTGGGTGTCTATCACATGTGCTAAGTATGCTTCACACCCCTTTCTGATCATTCTTCTGGCTAGTGCAGCCGAAATGATGTTTGATGGCAGTAACTGCCTCTCCCCGTGTATTACCACATCACCGTACAGAGGGAGACCAAAAGTGACTGTCTTCAGTCTACAGTCAATCATGGCATGATGCCTGGCTAACCAATCCATGCCCAAAGATGATATCATACTCTCTGAAGGGCATTTCAATCAAGTCTGATGGGAAAACATGTCCTTGGATTACCAAAGGACAGTCTCTATAAATTCTGTTGACCCGGACCTCTTGTCCTAACGGACTAGTTACTAGCACCTCAAAACCCAGTTGCACACATGGAACAGCAAGTGAACTAACTATGCTAGCACTAACATATGAATGGGTTGAACTCGGATCAAACAATACAAATACTTCTTGATCAGAGACAGAGAATGTACCAGCTCCCACATCAGAAGTCTCAGCCTCTTCTCGCTGTCTCATTGTGTAGATTCTGGTTGAAGCACTTCCTTGTCTGGCCGACCAAGCGTGCTCGATCGCTGAAGTAGTGCCTCTACCTCTGCCTCTTCCTCTGCCAATTGACTGTGAACCTCTGAGAGCAGGACTCTGAATAGATCCCTCGGCAGTAGTAGGAGCTGGACTATATCTCAGAGCACTAGTACAGTCTTTAGCTATATGGCCCTTGCCACCATGATTAGCGAGCTCCAGTGGCCCAGTAGCACTCTCCCCCATGAATCTTGCCACAGGTCTCACAGGGGCAGGAAGAATGTGAACCCCTGCTCGACTGCTGACCAGACCTAGGGGGTCTCTGTCAGGAGAATCGGCCCCTACCAAATCTTCCACCTCGACCCCTGCTGGGTCCACTAAACTTCTTCTTTTTCCTAGAAGTCCCACCAGAACTCGGCTCTACAGACTTTTCCCCCTTGTCTTTGTCTGATTTCTCAGCTTTCTCTGATTTTTCTTTCACTGGGGTTGCTTCTGATTCTATTCTTTCCAACTCAAGTCCTTGAGACATGAGCTCTGAAAAGTTGCTGTGTCGGAATCCCACAACTTGCATCCTTATGCTGGGCTTCAAACCCGTATCAAATCTCTTACATCTTGCCTTCTTTGGTAGTAAGGAGACTCAAAGATAGTGACTCAAAGTGAGAACTCCCTCTCATACTCTGCCACTGATCGATTCCCTTGTTTCATACTCAAAAATTCTTGCAGTTTCTGGTCAACATATGCATCTGGGATGTATTTCTGTCTGAATTCTCTGATGAAGTCATCCCAGGTCAACACTGGTGGTTCAGCCAAGCTGTGGGGGATGGTCTTCCACCAATCATACGCATCCCCTTGCAGTAGCGACACAGAATACTCAAACTTCAGTTCATCTTGGCAATGTAGCTTCTTAAATACTCTGTCTATTCTTTCAAGCCATTGCTCTGCCTCTAAAGGGTTCACTGTACCCTTAAATTCTGCAGCCCCATACTTCAGCAATTTATCATACTGTCTGGCTAGAGGCAATGGTTGTGCCAAAGGTGGTTGTGGTGGAGCTTGAGCCGGCATACCCCCAGCCATTTGCTGAAACATCGCATCCATCTGCTGTGCGAATTGTGCAGGGAACTGCGGCATTTGTGGGGTCTTTCTTGACCCACGACATTCGCAAGGCGGGGCTTCCTCTTGTGCCTCGGCTTCAGCATCGCTCAATCGAGCGATCCCCTTCTTCCATAACAGTCTGGAGTAGGGCATCTCCTGAACAAGTAACACAGAGATTTCCCTCCGTTAGTTCATATTCATGATGTAATGCACTGTATGTAACAATTATGGACATTGAACAGTTGAGAAAGACACAAATTTATAAGTTAAAACATACTTCAAAAATTTGCTCTGATACCACTAAAACATGTCACACCTTACCCCTCTGTAAGGCATAACATGATCGCGTAGAATACCTAATGAACTACCGAACTTCACCTACCGATAACTCATTAAGTACCCTACAAGGGATTTTAAAACGATTTTCTTATTTTTGATAAGTGGTGAGCATTTCTAATACGTATTTTAAACATGTAATTAAATTGAAAGCTAGTTGGAAATTTTAGCCCATTTTATTTTTTTGCAAATTTTATAAAAATTTTGACAGAGTTCCCTCTGTATTTTGAGAAAACAGTTCTTCAAATACCTGTAAAAAACACTTCTAAAAATTTTCTCAACAACTGCTTCAATTTCATACGCAATCTCAATCAAGTTCTCAACACATTTATCAACTTTCAATTTCAAATCCACTATCCAATGATCATCAAAATACTAACAATCCATTTCATTCAAATTAAATAAAATAGTTCCATTCATATTTCGTTAGAAACAAAACAATTTAAATAGATTATTACAAAATTTACATTAAGAGAATTTCAAACTACAATATATATTATAACTTTATACAAATCTTATACAACTGCTCAAGACCCATTTTTACATGTCCATACATTTATGTGCAATATATACATCAAAAGAAATATTTACAATTAGGGTATAAATTATACCCGAAACTATAGGCTGAATGATCCTCAATCTTTAGCAGCTCAGTCTGCTGCTCCTCTAGTCTCTGTATCTGCGACAGCAATAAAAGCTATCGCTGAGTACTAGGACTCAGTGGTGCACAACATACTAAAATAATCTTTATGCAAAAATAAAATCACATTTATTCAAAAATTTGACTAAACATAAGCATTAAACACAAAACATGAATTATGAGATTTTAATGCAAACTACGTTCATTTCGAAGTATCAAAACACATTTCATAAAACCCACAGTTAAATCATGCCATTCGAAACAAATAGAATCTCAATAGCCAGAGGCTAAAGAGAAATCACATTACAAGGCTAGCTAGCTCAAATATATGGATATCCATTCACATCCTCTTCTACTGGCACACCTCAACACTTCTCCAGAGAAGGAATCAAAATTCGAAACTAATTACCCCCACTAGTCGTGCTAGTGAGGTGTTCAAATATATAGTCATGACACTGTAGTTTCAAAACTTATCTTAACAATTTGCTAAACATTGCTATTTCAAATATACACAATAACTTTCACAGTTTAAATCAAAACATCATAAATAATGTCACAAATAAACTTTCAACAATTTCAAAACACAAGTGAAATACATATTTCGTTCACTTTATCAATGAATTTTAAAGCATGGAGATGTTGTGCACAAACCTCAAGCGAGTCGTCCCTTAGCCTCGACTCGGTTCCTCGGGTTCCTTCTCGATATTCTTTTCAACTGAAACACACAATTTTACAATGTTTCAGTACTAGAACTTAACATAAATCCAAAATAAATTTAGCTTCACATTTACCTAATTCTAACGTGTTAAATTCGACGTTCTTGAAATTTTTGTGTTTCGGGTTACTATTCACTACACTATTCAAGTCAAATAGTTGACTTTCTAAGGCTTAATAGGTATGGGAACTCAAACTTCACCCACATACCACATTTTGGTCATTAAATTTGTTGGTTTTGGTCATTTTCTCAAAGCTTAAATCCTTTTTGGCCAAATTGTCAAATTTTCAGTTTTGGTGCTCCAAGTTGCACTGTTCCATTGGCCCTTTTACTGTTGGAATTTGGCAAAACTTCCTTCATAGAAAATGTTTCTTATTATCTTAAGTGTATTCTCATTTTTGGATCACCCCAATTGGAGTTTTGTAGCTCAAGTTATAGCCAAAATACAATTATTGTTCACGTGCACTGTTCATGCTGCAATTTAGGTTCTGGCAGATTTTTGATCCAACTTCATTCAATAATTTGATCAAGTTAAGTCCATAATTTGGTCTAATTTCCTTCATACGAAATATTATATTATGTCTTAGGTTTCCATCGGTTCAAGAATCGCCTAAATCAGAGTTTTCTAGAGAGAGTTATAGCCATTGGAACTTTACTGTTCAAATGGAAATTTACAGTTTTGCAGGTTCAGTAACTCAACTTTGCTCAATCATTTGATTAGGTTAATGGCATAATTTGGGTTGGTGTTCTTCATGAAAGTTTTAGATCTATATCTTATCTAATTACTGATAAAATTTCAGGTCATTTTGACCTTCCTAGCTCGAGTTATGACCAAATGAACAATTACTGTTCATTTGGTCAATTTGTGCAGTGGCAGCCTACTCTCATTTCACTTTGGTCAATTGGTTCACTAAGTTTTGGTCAGTTTTTGGCCATGGTGTTAGTAGTATGCCCTAGAGCATATCATTTAGTATGTATCTTGTACATAATTTTATTAATAAAAGGCATTTCCACTTTTCCATTTACATAATATATTTATGTGTAATAGAAAAGGTCCATTGATATTTTGTTAGAAATATTATTCTTAAGTTGTTAAGAATATGAGTGACAATATTTCTAGCACAAAGTATCATAAATAGGTTCACAATCGAGGATACTTCATAATAAGGACATGACTTATCCAGAAAGATTGTATTCATGTTTGTTCCCAAGTTATTTATATGAGATATAAATAAGATGGAATGGTGAGTCTCATGCCATATAACAAACATGATAGGCACTTATAAATGATAAGTAGGCCGAACCAGTGACACTTATGACAAACACATGGAGTTTACTCTTGTCAATGTTTTGTCATAAATCATATCAGTGCATATAATCTTTAGACCTGAGATAGCACAGTTATCTTGTATATAGGTAGTTTGAGTTTGATCTGCTTTCATACTTGTACGTGTATGGGTATATGGGCATCTGTTGGCTCCTACTAGTTATATATGGAGGTAGGTGTTGATCAAGATGGAATCTATTCCTCTAAGTAAATAGAGATAAAATCCTATGTTCATTTAATTGTTCTTGATGTTTCAAGTTCCTGGCCAGGATAGATAGATTTATTGTAAAAGAGTTTCGATGAGAAAAATCTTTTAATCAAGCTGGAATTAAAAGAGAACATAATATTCATAGCAAATGGAGTTTGACATAAACCATGACTCCAGCTTGAGTTAGGATTTTGTAACAGAGAGATTCTAGTGCATGGTAACATATGATTATAGGTTCATTTAAGGTAAACCTTATTACTAATTGGGTGGCCATGGCATGCTATGCTAGGTATTAACCATGGTCTATGAGGTTCATAAAATGATTTAGAGAAATCATTTATGGTAAGAAAGAGTTCTGATGATATTAAGAGTTGATATCATGTCTCATTGCCAATTAGTGATGAGCCTAGTAAGTCACACACATACACAAGTTATCACCTATTTAAATATGATTTAATTAATTAATTAAAGAGTTTAATTGATTAATTAAATAGATTTGGTTTGCAATTAAATTGCAAAGTCCCTAGCATGACTTGAAACCAAATCTAGATTATTGGATGTATAATATAAGTTAAATTTATATTTAAAGTGTTTAAATATGAATTAATTAATGAGAAATTAATTAATAGAGATTAATTAATTAATTTATATTTGATATAAATTAATTAGAAGAAGAAAATAATTATTTTGGGTTAAGAACTCAAAATTAAGACACAGGGGCATTTTGGTCATTTTGCAGTGTGACACGTGGCACCATGAGATGGTGACACGTGGCATAACACATAAGCTTGCCAAATGTTTTTTAATCATGTAAGATGATTAAAATCAAGATTAAATATAGGTTTGACACTTGGCACAATGTGATTGGGTCACTTAAACCTAGAGCTAATCAAAAGGTGACATGTGGCTAGGGTTTAATGTGTTAACCTAGCTATTTAAGTGTGGTTATGAAAAGAAAACATAACCAGCAGCCTCTCCTCTCAATTGTCACGCCACTTTGAGCCTCTCCAGCTATTTCTCTTCATCTTTCATCAATTCAAAGAGATTAGCCATCAATCTCTTGAATTAAGAACACTAGAAATTGTTTCTAGTGTCCTGTTTACATCTCTAATCTCTTAAAAGGCAGAACTTGAATTTCTAATTAATAGAAAAGGCTTTAGAAGCTATTCAAGGGCTGCCATAGGTGTTCTTGGTGTGGACAAGCTAGAGGGACAACATCTGGTGTCCTGAAGACGAATCTCAAAGGCACAAACACGCTGCAGCACATCAAGAGGTTAGTGTAATCGTTCTTGATTTAATCTAGGGTTCTAAAATTAATCTGATTAATTTTAAAATCTTAAATGGCAAATACAGATCCAAAAACATATTAAAAGAGTTTTAATATGTTGTTTATCATTGAAATCAAATAGATAAAAATAAATCTTGCATGGTGCATGTGACCCTAGGCGAAAATTTTTGAATTCAATGGTATAATCTTGTGTTTTTCATGCTTCCGTTCCTTCACATGGTTCCTCAATAAAAATTGTGCTATTTTATGTCTATTTTCATCCCCAATTGGTGGCATATTAATTGGACTTGTAAAATTTCCGTTTTGGTCCTTCAAAGTTGGCTTGGTCATGCTGCCAGCAGCATGACCATATACCCTCCGAATTTGGCTTCACTTCCAACAATTCAAACACAACTCATTTGGTCACAATTGACCATTTTTCACTTCACAATAGGTCAAACATGCCATTTACTCATTTCTTACATTTTTGGTTCACAAACCCTAAGTCCCAAAACCCTAACTCACTAAGTTGTTTCATTTAACCAATTCAATGCCTATATACGTGCTTCTTTAACTCTATCAAGCTCATATACACCTTTAAGTCCATCAAATTCATGCACACACATCAAACCCTTAGCTAGATGAGTTTTTCTTTAATCCTTCAACAATTAATTTTTTTTCATTTGAAGCATGATTCTAATTAATTGAACTATAAACACAATTAATTCAACTAGAAATTTCAAGTTAAGCTTACTAACCTTTCCTTGAATTTTCAATCTTCAAATCTTTCACTTTCTTCACTTTTCTTTCCTTAGTTCTCCTTTTCAAGTTGCAAGAACAAGGTGTAATCCATAATTTTTGGGGAGTTTGTGGGAAAATTTGGGGTTTTAAAAGCTTACACACAAGTTTTAATGGAGGATTTAACTATGGTGAGGGAGAGGGAAATGGGAGGCGGCAAGAATGGGAGAAGAAGAAGAGATTTTTGTTTTGTTTTTTTTCTTTTCTTTTCTTTATTTATTTTAGTTATGGAAGACCACAAAATCCAAATTAATTAATCAAATTAATTAATTTAGTTATGGCATCATGCATGAGGTCATGCATGATGTCATCACCTTTTTACTTTTTGATTTTCTTCTCTTTTTTTTATATTTTTCTATTAGTTCTTTAATTTAATTTTCGATTCCGAAATTTTCTTTTCTCCGATTTTATTTGACAGTTAGGTCAGGAGTCAGCTCTCGGGGTCAATTAACCAAATTGCCCCTCGCCGGTTCATCCCGGTTTGCAAATAATTCCATATTTCTTTCGGTTCCCTAACCTAATTATTTGACTGACTTAACAGTTCTTTTTCGTGATTTTCTCTTTTCCACTGTGTCCATAAGGGTCCTAAGGACCGCAGCGTCACTTTTTACGGTTCGAAATTTGAGTTTAAAATGACTTCGCAGTCATTCCCGAGAAGGTCACCCATCGCTGTGACTCTCGGCTCGTTTAACTTCTTTTGTTTTGTTTTTCTTATTTATACTTAACTAATTGAACATTACTAATTATTTGTGTTTGTGGCTTATCTAGTTGTCTTAAGTGTGGTTCTAATCCCCTTAAGCTATGGGACCGACAGGTCAGGAGCGATGAAATCTACCAGGCTATGCAAACGGGGTGTTACATTGTAAACCCATTTCGACTGTATGGCTTTTTTATGAGAAGGAAGGGAGGCAAGCTACCAAGTACCATTATTTTCCAAAGCACACAATTCCTTTTCCATGGCATCGACCCAACAAGGGTTATTCTTAGCCTAATGATAACTTTTGGGCTCATGGATCAAAGAGACGTTAGCAAAAAAAGCCAAATCAGTAGGATGAAAAATAGGATTATGAATAGAAACTATACCTTGGTGATGAGGCAGAACCAGTGAACCAGTGGAGATGGAAGCTGTGGAAGTTGGTAAAAGATTGTCACAGTGAATCATAACAACAAAATCATTAAGCCAAGAAGGTTTATGAACCTGTCTAGTACTCTTTCTAAGTACTAGTGGACCAAGAGGTGAAATGGAAGACATGGTTGGGGATGGTTCAATAACAGGAGATGTAGGTGGAGAGTTGACAACAACAAGGGACGTAGGAACAACTTCTTGAGTGGGGACATCTGTTGAGACAAAGGGAAGAATTATAGACTCACTTGGCTCAAGGATGCGGTTAGGAATACTAATTGATGAAGAAGAGATAGCAGGTGACCCAAAGAAAGGAAAGACGTGTTCATGGAAAAGGACATCACGAGAAGTACAAAAGGATTTTGTGTCCAAGTTATAGAGTTTGTAAGCCTTTTGTCCTGCAGGGTAACCAAGAAAAATACAGCGAACACGCGAGGCAAATTTATCTTTGTTTGGATGAACGTTAGACGCATAACAGAGACACCCGAAGGCTTTCATGACATTATAATCAGGTGGCTTACCATTAAGGACCTCGTAAGGGGATTTCCACTTCAAGAATCTTGTTGGTAAACGATTTATGATGTATGTGGCAGTGAGTAAGGATTCACTCCAAAATTGTTTAGGAATATGTGATTGAAACATGAGCGACTGAGCAATCTGTAACAGATGTTTATGCTTTCGCTCCACGACACCATTTTGCTATGGAGAGTAGGCACATGAATGTTGGTGAATGATGCCTTTATCATGAAACAATTGTGAACAATAAGCATTAAGAAACTCACTACCATTATCACTGCGAATGACCTAGACAGAGGTATGATACTGTGTTGTGATGGAGTTGAGAAACATGGAAATGGTATGAGGTGCTTGTGTTTTATCTTGTAAAAGAAAAGTCCAAGTGGCACGACTAAAATCATCAACCAATGTTAACATATATCGTGCACCAGCGATAGAATGCACTCTATATGGTCCCCAAAGATCTATATGAATGAGTTGAAATGGTTTGGATGAATACGTTTGACTGGTTGGAAAAGGTAGACGCTGCTGTTTAGACAAATGACACATGCTGCAATCAGCAATAATGGGACTAAAAGTTATAGATGGAATATGACTGAGAGTAGTGTGAGATGTATGCCCCTAACGAAAATGCCATAAAGTATCATGAACAGAAAATCCTTTATTTATTTGATGACAAGAGGTATTAGATTGGTTACATTTATTTAAAACATTGTCATGAATGTCTATTACAGTTGAAGGATCACAAACAGATGAAGACCAAAAACTATTATCCAATCTATACAATCCTCCTGCCATTCTCCCAGTTGCCACCACTTCCTCAGTCAACTGGTCTTACAAAACACAGTGGTTAGTGTAAAAAATGGCATTGATATTAGAAGTTGCGGCTAGTTTACTGACAGATAAAAGGTTGTGTTTAAATGTTGGGATGCATAAAATGTCTTTGAGAATTAGTTTGGGTGTTACTGTGATGGTGCCTATTTGACAGGTTTCTTTCTTTGAACCATCGGGTAAACTTACAAATATAGGTTTGGGAAGAGTTTGACATGAGTCAAGGAATAAAGGATTAAAAGTCATATGAGATGAGGCACCCGTATCAATGATCCATGTACCTTTCCAGTCATTTTCAGTGCTAAGTAAAGAAAAGTTATTAGCCATACCTGCAAAACCAGCGTAATTGGCACAGCTATCATCAGTACTCATTTTCCCTTTCATGTATCTTGCTACCTCTTGCTGTACAGCTGTGGTAAACTCAACAGAGTTGGCCCAATTCTCACTTCTTTTGGGTACATCAGTTAAGAAATCACCATCAAAAGGTGTATCCTACATTTTAGTGGTCATGTATGCTTGTGGCTTTTTCATCTTCTTCTGCTTAAGCTCCTGAAACCATTCAGGATATCCGTGCAACTCAAAGCACGTCTCCTTGACATGTCCGGACTTATTACAATAGCTGTAGTACCATCTTCTTTCTTTCCCAAATCTCCTTTTTTCCATGACTTGTTTGG